>NW_024582311.1:142838-277838 GCF_903992535.2 Arvicola amphibius | reverse complement strand
TAGAGTTATGGTTAGATTTAGGGTTAGGGTTAGCGTTAGGGTTAGGGTTAGCGTTAAGGTTATGGTTAGGTTTAGTTTTAGGGTTAGTGTTAGTGTTAGGGTTAGGGTTAGGTTTACTGTTAGTGTTAGTGTTAGGGTTAATTTTAGGTAGGTTTATGGTTAAAGTTAGGCAGGGTTAGGGTTAGGCTTAGGGAGGATTAGGGTTAGGGTTAGGATTAGGGTTAGCGTTCGGTTTAGGGTTAGGATTAGGTTTAGGGTTAGGGATTGGGTAAGGTTTAGGTTTAGGGTTAGAGTTAGGGTTAGGGAGGGTTAGGGTTAGGGTTAGGGTTAGCGTCGGTTTAGAGTTTGGATTAGGGTTAGGGTTAGGGTTAAGGTTATGTTTAGGGAGGGTTATGGTTAGGGTTAGGGTTAGGGTTAGCGTTAGGGTTAGGGTTAGGGTTAGGGTTAGGGTTTAGGTTTAGGTTTGGGATTAGGGTTAGGCTTACGGTTATGGTTAGGGTTAGGGAGGGTTAGGGTTAGGGTTATGATTAGGGTTAGCGTTAGGGTTAGTGTTAGGGTTAGGCTTAGGGTTAGGGTTAGGGTTGGGGTTAGGGTTAGGGTTAGGTTTAGGGTTAGGGTTAGGGTTAGGTTTAGGGTTAGGATTAGGGTTAGGGTTAGGGCTAGGGTTAGGGAGGGTTAGGGTTAGAGTTAGGGTTAGGGTTAGGGTTAGGATTATGGTTAGCGTTAGGGTTAGGGTTAGGTTTAGGGTTATTTTTAGGGTTAGGGTTAATGTTGGGTTAGGTTAGTGTTAGGATTTGGGTTAGGGTTAGGGTTATAATTTAGGTTTAGGTTTAGGGTTAGGGTTAGGTTTAGTGTTCGGGTTAAGGAGGGTTAGGGTTTGGATTAGGGTTAGGGTTAGGGTTAGAATTAGGGTTAGTGTTAGGTTTAGTGTTAGGCTTAGGCTTAGGGTTAGGGCTGGGGTTAAGGTTAGGCTTAAGGTTAGGGAGGGTTTGGTTATGGTTAGGGTTAGGGTTAGTATTAGCGTTAGGGTTAATGTTAATGTCAGAGTTAGGGTTAGGGTTAGCGTTAGGGTTTAGGATTAGGTTTAGCGTTAGGGTTAGGGTTAGGGTTAGTGTTAGGGTGTTGGGGCAGCTGGCCCAATCCCTGCGTTCAGGGACGTGGCTGCCCCAGGGAAGCAGGATACCCTTAAATAGGATTGGGGCACCGGAAGGAGCCCCATTTTGCTCTTTCCCGCGTACCTTCTGCTCCGCTGGACCCTTGGTTCTGTAAGTTCCCTTATTTCCCCTTGTATTAAAACTGATTAATTATAAAAGGACTATCGTGGTTATTCCTTAACCCCTACAACCGCCGGTACCGCCGGTACTTGCCGGTACATTTGCCGGTACATTTGGCGCACCAACGTGGTAATTAAATCCACTTAAATCCTTACGTGGGGCAGAACCCCGTGGGCAGTAAGTCTGCTGTGGTCTGCTCGCAATTCACAGGCAGGCTGAACCGCCCTAATTCTAATTCAGCTGATTGAGCAGGACCTCGCACTCTTTTTTTTTTTTTATTTCCTGGTCTCCATACGGAGACAGCCCGCGGCCGAACGACCCAGTATCCTCTGCTGTGCCTGGTCTGCTGCATTGCCCCGCCCAGGAGCTGTTTGCCCGTGTGTGCCCAGACAACCTCGCGGACGGCTCCGCACCGCCAGACAAAACCGCAGCTCGCTCCAGCCCCGCGGCGCACGTCCCCACAGCCACCAACTCGCTCAGCCCCGTCCAGCCGCTGGTCGTTGGGAGTCCCACGCGCGCGTTCCCCCTCCCTCCCATCCACAGGGCGCTGGGTCGCCCGCCAAATCGTTTGTGAAGTTCTTGCAGGGACCCAAAGTTGATATTAAGCTAGCAGATCGCTACCCACTCGCCCGCCAGCTATTTGTGCAGCTTTTGCAGAGGTTCAACGTTGATTTCAGGCTAACGAAACATCGCCGCCTTGAACTCTACTCGGGACGCCATCTTTGGTTTCCCAAAAACACGTGAAACTAGGTGCACTGCGCCATCTAGTGGCAGACAACAGTAATTACAGGTAATTTTTTCATTTGATTGAAATTAAGCATTAAGATTAAAAATGTCTTATAATATCACTATTAAAGGATTCTCTAATTTGTTTAATTACACAATGACCGAATTTTTGAGCGATACAGATGTGGTTTCCTTTGGCTGGATATTTACAGGGCTTGGTATCTTCTTTATTTTTATTTTTTTCATTACAACATGGTAGGAAGATAAAAAAGAGATAGAGTCCTTACAGGCAGGAGCTAAAAAACTAAACAAGGACATAACTGGTTTGGAAAACACTAATAAACAGCTTGAAAAGACAGTTGCAGCTCTCGAGGAAAGGAATAATAGACTTTCCTCTGAGATGGCTTTGTTAATTGAGAAATTTGAAACTTTCGAGGAGAAGTTTGAATTTCATGAGGAAAGGAATAACAGATCTCTCTCTGAGATGGCTTTATCACTTGAGAGGAAAATGCAAGGTATGGAGTCAGGAACAGCGGATCTGAATCATAAGTTACAATCCCTGTCGGTAAGAACTGAAACACTACCTGAGAATTTGAATCATAAGTTACAATCCCTGTCGGTAGAAACTGAAACATTATCTGAGAAGATTCGAACCGATGAATGTATTAACAAGACTTTATCAAAGAGCTATGAAAGATTGCTGGACAGAATTTCAATACAAGATGGCACCATTCATGCCATAAAAATTCTGTCCAAGGATGAGACGTTATCGGTGTTGGACAAACTTCATACCTTTGAATCCTCTATGAAAGCCTTGGAACATAATACTGGGCAAGATATTGAGGCATTGCAGAAGGCAATGGTAAATAGATTTGAAAAGATCGAGGAAATTATGGACTCTCATGAACAGGAGCAAATAGTACAAAAGAAAGTCCCAACCCCAACGATAAATAGAACTCTCCGGGATAGCTTCAATAGAACTCTACCTATTTTCCCAGTGATAGCTACAGAAAAGGTGACTGGTACTAAAAACCCTAAGATCATTAAGGAATATACATGGGAACCCATCCGTATGAATGATCTGAAAGAAATTAAACAAGCTGTTATGAATATTGGGATGCATAGCTCCTTTGTTGAGAAGATGCTAAAGTCTTGGTCCATTACAATTAACCCCACCCCTAGGGACTGGTTGGACCTAGTCTCAGCTGTTTTAGAGAACGGACCTCAATTGAGCTGGAGGTGCATGTTCAGACAAGAGGCTAGGCTTTTAGAACAGCAGGAAAGATCAAAGGGAGTTGACATCACCCTAGATCAAATTATGGGTGAAGGACTTTATTCTGATTCTCTAGAACAAGCTAATTATGATGAACACACTCTATCCATATGTACTACCGCAGCCTTGAAGGCTTGGGACAGGGTTCAAGACCCAAGACAGAGAACGGAATCATATATCAGGGTTAAACAGGGTCCGAGAGAACCATTTGTTGACTTTTTACATAGACTAACTAAAGCTGTACAAATAGGGATATCTGACCCAGAAGCAAGGCAGGTAATAATTGAGTCCTTTGCTTATGAGAATGCCAATGTAGAGTGCAAAAGGGTTTTGATGCCTCTAAAGATCAGATCAGCACCCCTGGAGGAATGGGTCTTACATACAATGAATATTGAATCGAATGAGCTTCACGCCGATACGTGGGTAGAAGAAGCCATTGCCAACGGTAGAAGGAGATATCAAAATACCAAATGTTTTAATTGGGGCAGAATGGGACATATGAAACGGAATTGCAGACAAAGGACTTACAGAAATAATAATAATAATAATGCCTTTGCCAGGAATAACAGGAATAGAAGGCCTCAGCCTTCAGGGTTATGTAGGAGATGTGAGAAAGGTAGACATTGGGACAGCGAATGCAAATCATCAAGAGATAGGCAAGGAAATCCGCTGCAGGCGGGAAACGCCATGGGGGGCCTCTCGCAGGCCCCCATGGCGAATGTGGTCCAGTCATTTTCCGTTACAGCGGAGAACATGCCTTGTCAGGACAATTAGAAATCCCCATGTCTGCTGTTGGAAGCAAAAATAGCCCAAAAGATGAATTACGTGTATTTTGGCAAACTTCTATAAGTGATCAAAGACCAAAGTTAAGAGTGTGTGTAAATGGCATTTTCATTACTGGCCTGCTGGACACAGGAGCGGATGTTAGTATCATTACTCCAGAATCTTGGCATCCGTATTGGCCACTACAGGATGTAAATGTTCAACTTTTGGGAATTGGGACCCTATCTCAAGTAAGGCAACGCACGAGATGGGTCGAATGCATCGGTCCTGAGGGACAGATAGGAAAATTAAGGCCATATGTAGCTAATATTGCAGTACATTTATGAGGTCGTGACCTATTGCAGCAATGGAATACTCAAATTAACATTCCTGCTGCCTCTAGAGCATATATTTCTGAGGAAAACATCAAAAGGTATTACAGATGGCGAAAACCAGCCATTCGGGCTGTATAAGAACACAAATCAATGGATGCCCCTCCAGAATCACCAACGGCCCTACCTCTAAAATGGTTGACTGAGAAACCGATATGGACAAAACAATGGCCTTTATCTGAGGAAAAGTTGCAAGCTTTAGAACAGCTAGTACAAGAGCAATTGGATGCTCAACATATAGAAGAATCTACCAGCCCTTGGAATTCTCCTGTATTTGTGGTTAAGAAAAAATCTGGTAAATGGAGAATGGTGACGGATCTCAGAGCTATAAACAGGATTATTCAACCTATGGGCTCTCTGCAATCTGGACTTCCTTTGCCTTCTTTATTACCAAAAGGATGGCCTCTCATAGTTATTGATTTGAAGGACTGTTTCTTCACAATACCTTTACAAGAAAAAGATAGAGAAAAGTTTGCCTTCACAGTGCCTACTTATAATAACTCTCAACCTACCAAGAGATACCAGTGGACCGTCCTCCCACAGGGCATGTTGAACTCTCCTACCCTGTGCCAATACTTTGTGAATCAACCATTACAAATAATACGCAAGACGTTTCCCAAATCCTTTGTTTATCATTATATGGATGACATCTTATTGTCTGATTCAAACATGGATACCTTAGAGAGACTGTTTGAAGAGGTAAAAATAGTTCTACCTAAATGGGGATTACAGATTGCTCCCGAAAAAAATCAGAGAGGAGATTCTGTTGATTATCTAGGTTATAGAATAGGTTTACAAAAAATTAAGACACAAAAGGCACAAATTAGAAGAGATCAACTGCAAACTCTTAATGACTTTCAAAGGTTGTTGGGAGACATTTCCAGCCTTCGACCGGCTGTTGGGATAACACCTGATATGATAATTCACTTAAACAAAACCTTAGATGGGGAAAGAGACCTAAACAGTCCCAGAGAATTAACAGCTGAAGCAGAAAAAGAACTGACAATGGTTGAAGAAAGATTGCTAGAAGCACATGTGGATAGGGTGAATCCAGAACTCAGTTGTATTCTCATTATATTGCCTTCAAAAATTTCTCCTACAGGAATTTTAATGCAAAGAGATGATATTATTTTAGAGTGGATCTTTCTACCTCATAAGCCAAGTAAGAAATTAAAAACCTATGTGGAAAAGGTTTCTGAACTAACCATAAAAGGCAAATTGAGACTTCATCAACTAGCATCAACTAGCAGGCATAGACCCAGCAGAAATCATAGTGCCTTTCACCGCTGATGAGATACGAAAATTGTGGGAAGATAAAACCACGGCAAAGAGCTTGTGCTAACTTTTTAGGAGAAATTAATAACAACTATCCAAAAAGCAAAAGGCTTAACTTTATAAAGAGAACTTCTTGGATTCTTCCTCGAATTGTCCGTGATGCTCCGATAACTGGAGCCCACACGTTTTATACTGATGCTAATAAATCAGGGAAGGCTCTCCTTCTCAGATCTTTGATGGGGTTGAAGATTAGATAATGGTAGCTACCTTCTAGATTATTTAGACTTCCCAAAGTAGAGTGATTAGAAAAATTTTTCATTATATACTCCTCACCTGATATTGTTTACTTCTTGTAATTTTATATGATCTGTTCCCATTGTATATAGTTATATTTGGTTTCTGAATCTGTCTTATTTAGACAAAAGGGGGAGATGTTGGGGCAGCTGGCCCAATCCCTGCGTTCAGGGGCGTGGCTGCCACAGCAGAGTAGCATTCCCCTTAAATAGGATCGGGCGTGGGAAGGAGCCCGTTTGGTTCTCCCCTGCGTACCTTCTGCTCCACTGGACCCTTGGATCTGTAAGTTCCCTTATTTTCCCTTGTATTAAAACTGATTTATTATAAAGGACTACCGTGGTTATTTCCCTAAACCCTATAACCGCTGGTACCTTGCCGGTACAGGTCCCCTGTTTCAATAGCCTGCCTGCAGCAAGGTAGGCCCTTTGTCAGTGAGCCTCTTGTCCAGCAAGGAGACCTGACTGTCTACCAGAAGATCCACCATTCATTGGTGTGAGAAAATTGAATTCATTGGGGTGAATTGAATTTCTAAAAGAAGACCCAAAGGGGATTATTCAGAGGAAGGAATGGGCAGACGCCAATGCAAGAATTCCTCCAACAATTTGAAAAAAATAAAAAACATGAAAGCACCAGAACCCAGCGAACTTATAACAGGAGGACTTGAACACACTAATCAAGAAGAAGTAGAAAAAATGGACTTTATGAAAGTAATAAAGTCCCTTAAACAGGAGGCGAAAAACTCCCTTAAGGAAATGGACAAGAAGAATAACAAAAAGTTTGAAGAATTGAGTAAATCCGTAAATGATATCCTAGGAAACCAAGAAAAAACAATCAAACAGATAATGGAAACAGTGCAAGACTTGAAAACTGAAATGGAGGCAAGGAAGAAAACACAACCTGAGGGCCAGCTAGATATGGAAAATCTATGTAAACGAACAGAGACTACAGAAACAAGCATAACTAACAGAATACAAGAGATAGAAGAAAGAATCTGAGATTCTGAAGATACCATAGAGAAGATAAATGCACTGATCAAAGAAAACAGCAAATCCAACAAATCCTCATCACAAAACATTCAGGAAATTTGGGACACAATAAAAAGACAAAACGTAAGAATAATAGGCGTAGAAGAAGGAGAAGAATTACAGCTCAATGGTCCAGAAAATATATTTAATAAAATTATAGAAGAAAACTTCCCAAACCTAAAGAAAGATATTCCTATTAAGGTTCAAGGAGCTTACAGAACACCAAATAGACTGGATCAAAAAAAAATCATCCTCTCACCATATTATAATCAAAACACAAAACATACAAAATAAAGAACAGATATTAAGAGCTGCAAAGGAAAAAGGTCAAGTAACATATAAAGGTAAACCTATCAGACTAACACCTGACTTCTCTATGGAAACCATGAAAGACAGAAGGTCCTGGATAGATGTTTTGCAGAAACTAAGAGACCATGGATGCAAGCCCAGATTACTATACCCAGCCAAGCTTTCATTCACTATAAATGGAGAAAACAAAATATTCCAGGATAAAAACAAATTTAAACAATACGTAGCCACAAGTCCAGCCTTACAGAAAGTAACAAAAGGAAATTCACAAAGGAGTCCAGTATTGCCCAAAATAACTCAGACATCTAGCGGCCCTTCACCAGCACATCTCAAAGAAAGGAAACACATAATCTTTACTACCAAATAAAAAATGACAACTGGAGTTAACATCCACTGGTCATTAATATCACTTAATATCAATGGACTCAATTCACCTATAAAAAGGCACAGGCTAAGAGATTGGATACGAAAACAGGATACAACATTCTGCTGTTTACTAGAAACACACCTCAACCACAAAGACAAACATCTACTCAGAGTAAAGGGTTGGGGAAAGGTTTATCAAACAAATGGACCTAAGAAACAAGCGGGTGTGGCCATACTAATTTCTAACAAAGTTGACTTCAAACTAAAATCAATCAGAAGTGATGGAAAGGGGCACTTTATACTCATTACAGGAAAAATCTATCAGAATGAAGTCTCAATCCTGAATATCTATGCCCCTAATACAAAAGCACCTACTTATGTAAAATAAACATTACTAGAACTCAAGGCAGCAATCAAACCAAACACACTGATAGTGGGAGACTTCAACACTCCTCTCTCACCAATGGACAGGTCAATCTGACAGAAACCTAACAGAGAATTAAGAGACTTAATAGAGGTAATGAACCAAATGGACTTAACAGACATCTATAGAACATTCCACCCAAACAGGAAAGAATATACCTTCTTCTCTGCGGCTCATGGAACCTTTTCGAAAATTGACCACAAACTCGGTAACAAAGCAAACTTCCACAGTTACAAAAAAATATTAGTAACCACCTGTGTCTTATCGGATCACCATGGATTAAAATTAGAATTCAACAACAATGCTACCCCCAGAAAGCCTTCAAACTCATGGAAACTGAACAGTCAACTACTGAACCACACCTGAGTCAAGGAAGAAATAAAGAAAAAAATTAAAGTCTTTCTTGAATTTAATGAAAACAAAGACACAACATACTCAAACCTATGGGACACAATGAAAGCAGTGCTAAGAGGAAAGTTCATAGCACTAAGTGCCCACTTAAAGAAAACGGAGAAAGCACTCATTGGTGACTTAACAGCACACCTGAAAGCTCTGGAAAAAAAAGAAGCAGACTCATCTAGGAGAAGTAGAAGACTGCAAATTATCAAAGTGAGGGCAGAAATCAACAAAATAGAAACACAGAAAACAATCCAAAGAATCAATGAAACAAAAAGCTGGTTCTTGGAGAAAATCAACAAGATTGACAAACCCTTATCCAAACTAATCAAACAGCACAGAGAGAACACACTAATTTATATGATTAGAAATGAAAAGAGGGACATAACCACAGACACAGAGGAAATTCAGAGAATCATTAGACCTTACTACAAAAGCCTGTATGCCACAAAATTGGAAAATGTAAAAGAAATTGACACTTTTTTAGATAAATACCATATACCAAAGTTAAACCAGGACCAGGTAAATGCTCTAAATAGTCCTGTTAGTTGCGAAGAATTAGAAACTGTTATCAGAAACCTCCCTATGAAAAAGGGCCCAGGACCATATGGTTTCAATGCGGAATTCTACCAGAAATTCCAAGACGACCTAATACCTATACTCCTTAAGGTATTTCATAATATAGAAACACGAGAGTCACTGCCAAATTCCTTCTATGAAGCTACAGTTGCCCTGATACCTAAACCACACAAAGACTCAACCAAGAAAGAGAATTACAGGCCAATCTCACTCATGAGCATTGATGCAAAAATTCTCAATAAAATACTGGCAAACAGAATCCAAGAACACATTAGAAAAATTATCCACTATGATCAAGTAGGCTTCATCCCAGAAATGCAGGGCTGGTTCAACATACGAAAACCTATCAATGTAATCCATCACATAAATAAACTGAAGGATAAAACCATATGGTCATCTCATTAGATGCTGAAAAAGCATTTGACAAAATTCAGCACCCTTTTATTATAAAGGTCCTGGAGAGATTAGGGATAAAAGAGTCATTCCTAAATATAATAAAAGCTATTTACAGCAAGCCGACAGCTAACATCAAATTAAACGGAGAGAAACTCAAGGCTATCCCACTAAATTCAGGAACACGACAAGGCTGTCCACTCTCTCCTTATCTCTTCAATATAGTGCTTGAAGTTCTAGCAATAGCAATAAGACAACAAAGGGGATCAAGGGGTTTCGATTTGGAAAGGAAGAAGTTAAACTTTTGTTATTTGCAGATGATATGATAGTGTACATAAGCGACCCGAAAAACTACACCAAAGAACTCCTACAGCTGATAAACTCCTTTAGTATTGTGGCAGGATACAAGATCAACTCCAAAAAATCAGTTGCCCTCCTATATACAAAGGATAAGGAAGCAGAGAAAGAAATCAGATAAGCATCACCTTTCACGATAGCCATAAATAGCATAAAATATCTTGAGGTAACTCTAACCAAGGAAGTGATAGACCTATTTGACAAGAACTTTAAGTCTTTGAAGAAAGAAATTGAAGAGGATACCAGAAAATGGAAGGATTTCCCCTGCTCTTGGATTGGGAGTATCAACATAGTAAAAATGGCAATACTACCAAAGGCAATCTATAGATTTAATGTAACTCCCGTAAAGATCCCATCAAAATTCTTCACAGATCTTGAGAGGACAATAATCAACTTTATATGGAAAAACAAGAAACCCAGGATAGCCAAAACAATCTTATACAATAACGGTACTTCTGGAGGCATTACCAACCCTGACTTCAAACTCTATTACAGAGCTACAGTATTGAAAACAGCTTGTTATTGGGATAAAAATAGAGAAGTTGACCAATGGAATCGAATAGAAGACCCAGATCTTAACCCACAAACATGTGAACACCTGATTTTTGATAAAGGAGCTAAAAGCACACAATGGAAGAAAGAAAGCATCTTCAACAAATGGTGCTGGCATAACTGGATGTCAACCTGTAGAAGAATGAAAGTAGATCCATACCTATCACCATGCACAAAACTCAAGTCCAAATGGATTAAAGACCTCAATATCAATCTGAACACACTGAACCTGTTAGAGGTGAAGTTGGGAAGTACTCTACAACATTTGGGCACAGGAGACCGCTTCTGATGTATAGCCCCAGCAGCACAGACATAAAGGGCAACATTAATAAATGGGACCTCCTGAAGCTGAGCAGCTTCTTTAAAGCAAAGGACACTGTCACTAAGACACAAAGGCAGCCTACTGACTGGGAAAAGATCTTCACCATTCCCGCAACAGACAAAGGTCTGATCTCCAAAATATATAAGGAACTCAAGAGACTAGACTTTAAAATGCTAATTAACCCAATTTAAAAATGGGGCACTGAACTGAACAGAGAATTTTCAACAGAGGAAGTTCGAATAGCCAAAAGACACTTAAGGGCATGCTCAACCTCCTTAGCAATCAGCGAAATGCAAATCAAAACAACTTTGAGATATCATCTTACACCTGTCAGATTGGCTAAAATCAAAAACAGCAATGATAGCCATTGCTGGAGAGGATGTGGAGTAAGGGGTACACTCATCCATTGCTGGTAGGAATGCAAACTTGTGCAACTGCTTTGGAATGCAGTGCGCAGGTTTCTCAGGAAATTTGGGATCAATCTACTTCAGGATCCAGCAATCCCACTGTTGGGAATTTACCCAAGAGATGTCCAATCATGTTACAAAAGCATTTGTTCAACTATGTTTATAGCAGCATTATTTGTAATAGTCAGAACCTGGAAACAACCTAGATGCCCTTCAGTGGAAGAATGGATGAAGAAAGTGTGGAATATATACATATTAGTACTACTCGGCGGTAAAAAACAATGACATCCTGAATTTTGCATGCAAATAGATGGAAATAGAAAACACCATCCTGAGTGAGGTAACCCAGGCCCAAAAAGATGAACATGGGATGTACTCACTCATAATTGGTTTCTAGCCATAAAAAAGGACATTGAGCGTATAATTCATAAAAAAAAATCCTAGAGAAGCTATATAAGAAGGTGAACCCAAAGATGGAAATTTTTAATAAAAAAATGAGAAAAAAAGAAAATAAAAAGAAATCTGATAGATGTGAAATTTATTTCTCTTTAAATGTTTACCCATTTTTATTTTTTTCTTCTTCTCTCTTCTCCTCTCTCCCCCATCTTTGTCTTCTCTGTCCTTCCTTTCCCCTTTCATCATTGTGTATGTGTCTGTGTGAGTGTGTGTGAGTGTATGTGTGCTTTTGTGCACACAGGCACATGTGCAAATATGAGTACAGGTTCCCTAGAAGACCAGAGGAAGGCATCGACTTCTTTGAAGCTAGAGTAACAGGAAGTTGTGAGCTAACTTCCAGATATGGGTGCTAGTGTCAGAAATCTGTTCCTCAAGACTGAGCAGCAAGCACTAAGAACTTTGGACCCATGTCTCTAGCTTCTACAATCTATTGCTTTAAAAAGCCAGTATAATTTATAAACTTATGACAAACTAAACAAAATTAAGAAGACAAAGACATATGTCACTCAGACGTAGAGGGAAAAATTCATCCTAGATCTCAGTCATTAAAAACACAGTAACACACACAAATTTATGCTCATAAATTCCTTAATTTGAAAGAAATAATTTAAATGATTTTTCAAAACCCAAAACTGCAAAAATCTATCAAGATGAAACAAAATCTTAACAACCCTTTCTGAGTCAAGGAAATTGATCTTTAATTAAATACTGAAAAATAAATTTCCAGGCCAATCAGATGTCACTAGAGAATACTGTCAAATACTTACAGAGGAATTAACACTAAATCTATGCAAGCTGAAAGGAAGATAAAAAAGGAGTAAACATCTCTCAGCACCAGGGAAGTGCTGCCCTGCAGCACAAAAACCAAAGGCAAAACAGGAAAACACAAGTTGGCATCCTAAGTATAAAATAATATAGCACTTATAATATATTAAAATGACATATTTAGATAGAAAACTTGCTGTGGGAGCTTCTTCTGCTCCTTCAGCCAATAGCCACTGAGATATACCAACCCACTGGGGCGTGGTCTCTCTTTAAAAAGCAGAAGCAGCCCTCCATTTGCTGTCTTGCTTCCCATTCTGCTTCTGGCTACTAGACTCCTTTCCTGATCTGGTAGAGGGCTGTTGTCTGGGATGGTGATCTGTAAGTTTGTTTCTTTTTAAATAAATAACCATTCTATTAATCATAATTCCAAACTGGTGTGGGATTGTTTGTGACTTACGCCTTTAAAAACTAGTTGAACCAAATGGGGCTTTCATAAAAAAATCACATAAAAACACATAAATAAGTAGATAGATACCATTCGAGTAAGTTAGATGGTGTGCTGTTGTAATGATATCTATGTTCCACGAGTTATATTAAGTTTTAACATAATTTGTGTCAAGAAAACAAATAATTCATGGAGAGTTAGATAATATTATTCTGAAACTTATAAGGATATACCAGCAAAATAAACAATAAAAATAAACTTTGCCTTGAAAAGGGAAAGTCAAGTGTGAGGGCATGCTCCACCTGAACTCAAGACTCACTACCTAAGAGGACCTAATCTTGATGCTATGATTTCAGAATTGGATATGCACAAGAGCCAAAACAACAAGAATCCAGAAACAGACCTGGAGGTGTATACTAATTGGGTTTTGTTTTTAAAAGGCAAAAATAACTAATGTGATGATTAAGAGCTTTTAGTTATTATATTACATTCCTGAGAGCTTCAAACACCGGTATACTCTACAACATACAGACCCTGTTGCACATTGACAATGCAGTTCTGACATGGAAGGCTTGGGGAAAAAATAGCCTTTTAAACAAGTGTTGTTGAGACATATGGATGGTAATCAAGTTAAAAGAAAAACACACAAATATTTGCCTTCAGTGTCATATGCTCTACAAATCAAATTGCAGTCTTAAGAGTAGTATCTTTCACTTCCTGTTTAAGGGACTCTATTGAGCCCCACATAGGAGCATCGGACTGAGCTCCCAAGGTCCCGATGAGGAGCAAAAGGAGGGCGATCATGAGCAAGGAAGTCAGGACCGTGAGGAGTGCGTTTACCCATTGAGACGGTGGGACAGATCTAACGGGAGACCACCAAGTCCAGTTGGAATGGAACTGATGGAACAGGGGACCAAACCGGGCTCTCTGAATGTGGCTGATGGTGGAGGAGGACTGAGAAACCAAGGGCAATGGCAACGAATGTGAACTCTACAGCATGGACGAGCTCACTGTGAGCCTTAACCTTCACCTGGTGATGGATGGAGATAGAGACAGAGCCCCACATTGGAGCACCGGACTGAGCTCCCAAAGTTCTGATGAGGAGCAGAAGGAGAGAGATCATGAGAAAGAAAGTCGGAACCATGAGGGATACGTTCACCCACTGAGACGGCAGGACAGAACTAATGGGAGACCACCAAGTCCACTTGGAATGGGACTGATGGAACATGCGACTAAATCGGACTCTCTGAAAGTGGCTGATGGTGGAGGCTGACTGAGGAGCCAAGGACAATGGCGATGGGCTTGGTCTCTACGACATGGACGGGCTCTGTGTGAGCCTTGTCAGTTTCGTTGCTCACCTTCCTGGACCTGGAGGGAGTTGGGAGGACCTTGGACTCAACATAGTGTAGAGAATCCTGATGGCTCTTTGGCCTGGAGAGGGAGGGAGTGGGGGTATGGGTGGAGGGGAGGGGAGGGAAGGGGGAGGAGGAGGGAAGGAGATGGCAATTTTTAATAAAAAATAAATAAACTGGAAACAAACAAAAAAAGAGTAGCATCTTTGAAGGACTAGGAAAGGGGCCAACAAGTGAGAAGGGCTTTGAATCTCTGTGATGAAATGAGTCTTCCTAGCAATTGTATGCTTGCGCATGCTTCCACAAAGGGGACATGTTCTGATTATAAAGCAAACATTCATCAAATATTCATTCATAACTGATGTAGGTGTGTCTTCTATCTATCTGTTGATTTCATTGGTTAATAAACTGCCTTGGCCCATTTGATTGGCCAGCCCTTAGGTGGGCGGAGTAGACAGAACAGAATGCTGGGAAGGGAAGTTAATAAATTGCCATGCCTCACCTCTCTGGGGCAGAAGGCCATGCCTCTCCTCAGGGAGACAAACGCAATGAAGCTTCAGCCCAAGATGGATGTACGCTAGAATCTTCCCGGTAAGGCACCACTTCGTGGTACTACACAGATTATTAGATATGGGTTAATCAAGATGTGAGTAAGAGGCTGAAAATAATGGGCCAGGCAGTGTTTAAATGAATACAGTTTGTGTGTTGTTATTTTGGGGCATAAGCTAGCTAGGTGGCCGGGAGCGGGGCGGCAGGAACACAGCCTGCTGCTCTCACTACACATAACTGTTAAAACACACAAATATCCCAGATGATTCAATAGATAAAAGGCTGTGCTAGGCAAACTCTGTATATACATACCATGCAAGTCAAAACAAATGGACTAGAAGACAACTTAGATGCATCTCCAAACAATTAGTCTAAGTGAAAAAAATGACATTTTATAAAGTCCCATACCACTTGTGGGATTTTAAAAGAGGATGATATACAGTTGGAGTTTGGGATAGGGAGGAACTGGTAATAGGTAAGTGTACATGTCAAAGAGCAAGAAGAAATATGTCAGAGTTGGGACTTGGAGTTTTGATGTTTAGGCACACCAAAAAGCACATAGCTTTGTACTTACATCCATGTATTATACAAGTAAACTGGAGAACCTAAATGACATTGATGCATTTTACTGACATTCATACACTATTTGGGATATTGACAGCACTGCTTTATAAAATTTTACCATTAGGGGAACTGTACACAGCACAAAAGGTTTTGCTGTTGTCCAATCCAATTCAAACCAACCTATGATTAACTTAAAAATACTATTTAGCTGACATGTGAGATGTGTCATGCTATTTCAAGAAACAGAGTATTAGATTAATAATTCTAATGAGAACCAAAAGTGAAATAATTAAGAATTAAAGTCAGAAGAGGATTTAAAATAGTAAACTCAAGCAGCGTCTAATATCTATGTAAGGATAGAATGGTATATGTGCAGGGGTATGAAGAGTGGTAAAAGCCTGTATCACAATTTCTTCACAAAGTAAACACTAGGAGGGTAGCATGTGAGATAGTTCAAGTTCCAGGTACAAGATAGACGGGTTAAGGAAATGAGAGAACATGCCCTGCTTTGTTTGTTTTGTTTTGCCAACTTGATGAGGGCTAAAGTTATCTGGCAAGAGGAACCTCCAAGTGAGAAAATGCATCCTTTAGATTGGCCTATAGACAAGATACTAGAGGAACTCTTTTTCAATTAATGTTTGATGATTGATGTTTGTGGGTGCCCCACCTCTAGATAGATGGTCCTGAGTGGTAAGAAGAACAGAATGAGAAAGTCAAGAGGAGCAAGACAGAAAGGAGTGCTCATCTACATTCATGCTTCAGGTCCTGTCTCAGGTTCCTATCTTGAGTTCCTGCACTGTCATCTCTCTATGACAGAAGCTGAAAAAAATCCTCATCACAAAGGAGACTTTGTCTATGATCTTTATTGGATTAGTTAAACCTAAATAGGGCAGAACTGATAAAAAAAATAAGGTATTTTTAAGCTCAGCATGTGAAGGTACAATTGGAATGCAAGTTAGGAACTCCTACTTTGATCTCCAGAATCCATACAAAGGTGGAAGGAGGGAACACACTGCACAAAGTTGTTCTTAATATGCGTATCATGATGTGTTTGTGCATACTCTCTCTCCTCTCTCACACACACACACATACACTCTCTCCCCCTGCCTCCTTCCCTCCCTCTCTCCCTCCCTCCCTCCCTTTCTCTCTCTGTCTCTCTCTCTCTCTCTGTTTCTCTCTGACACACACACACATAAACCATAGTAAATAAAGAAACTTTAAAATATATTTTAAAAGAAGCACATGCCTTGTTTACATGTGTAATTTGAAATACACCTGCATAGCTCAAAGGTTCTTGTGGCAATATACCAGCAACACATTGCCATGCTGCAGTTTGCTGTGAGCCCGGACTGCAGCTGTCCATGAACTGCAAAATGTTTGGCCACCCTACAGTTTGAATTAACATTTGGGGAGCCACAAATCAGTTCAACAGTCTTTTTCATTTAATTGATAGTATTTTGAAAATTGGAATGCTTGTTCTGTGCATGGACCATTGCTTACCACCTGCAGGATTTATTTATGTGCCTAGTCATTAAATCTTATCTGTACCTGTTACAAAGCCAAATGCCCATCACTTCTACTTGGAAGTATATTGCAGGGCATGAATTCAAACACTGGGGAAAAAATATCATGTTTGGTAATAGAAAAGGAAAGAACCATTATTATTTTGTTTTTGATGCTACCGGGAGAGAATTTGAAAAAAATGTTCTACTTTTTAAATTGGCTTAGTTCTTAAATTGGTACATTTTATGGTTTTTGTAGATGTTGCTACATAGGTTTAAATAGAAATGATACTTAAAACATGTCACTGGCATATTTTCAGGTATATGGACTAAATGGTGCATATTGGACACTGTTAGTTTCTGTCTGCTGTCATTCTCATCAAACCTCTACATAGACTCCCAAAGGTCTTCATCCCTTCAAGAGTCAAAAAATTGCTTCTTATTCACAAATCCATAGAATGGTTTGGAAAAAATAAAACTAATTAGCTGCATTTTATGTTGTACTTAAATCAATAATGGGAGTGTGTTTTAATTCAGTCCTAGGAGATTAGATGCATACTGCATGGGCTTTTGTGAAAATCTCATGTACTCCCATGGCTGGGAGACAAGTCTCTACTCATGTACTGTCATTGCCAAAGGACCCTCTTGATTTCAACTTATTGTTCACAGTGACTTCAAATCTAGTGAGGAAGCACTTCAGTCAAATGTGTGAAATATCACCAATTAATCCCATAACTGTAGACAGATAATTCACCAACTTAACTATACTATTTAGGATTAAATGTGGACTTTTTATTTCCTTGTGGCAACTGGAAATAATCATGTGAATGGAGAAGTTGGGAAAATTTTTGAGTTAAAAAATCTGGACAGTTGTAAGTCAGTCTAGTATCTGTGAACAGAAATTATAACATGTTATGTAAATAAAAGTCAATAGTATCCATCCATAAAAAGGATGTGCACATTCAGGATACCAAATGAATATTCATGGCATATCATGCCAAGTCAAAAAGCTTACTCTACCAAAGAAAAAGCATTGTAAGCCCAGCAGTGGTTGTGCACACCTTTAATCTTTGAGAGTTTGAGGACATTCTAGGCTGCAAAGTAAATTCCAGGACAACCATGGCTGCTACACAGAGAAAACTTGTCTTGAAAAAATCTCATATGTGTGTATGTCTGCTAGTATATATATATATATATATATATATATATATATATATATATATATATACATACACACACACATAGTCTCCCATTGAACTGTAACATTTAGCATAAACAAATTCCTTGAAACACAAGCAGTAGCTGTGCTGAGGGTTCACTTAAAAACACATATATTAAGAATTTACAGCTCATGTCCTAGAAGAGAAAGACAAAGATCTTAAACCTCAGCTGGTTTTCACAAATTCAACAGTACTAGATAGTCACAGTGCTTCTTAAGAGTATGAATCCAGGTGTTTCCTTTCCAAAACCCCTTTGCCAAATACTGATTGCATGGACACAACTGAAGGGAAGGAGATATTTTAAAAGGCTAAAGGGAAAATTATTTAATATATGATGTAAATGCAAAAAGTAATATACAAAATGGGCATTTCATAAACATCACATTTAGAGGACATGACCTGCAAATTATTATCATATATGGAAGCAGAATATTTTAAAGGTGTTCTACAACTGGAGAAATGCAAATTTATTGAGTGCTTGCTTTGACCAATGGTGTGAGTCTTTATTTACAATTTGTCCACAGTGCTTTTATGCAGAAGCCCAGAGGCAAACAGATCTTGAAGGCTGGGGTATCAGGCACTCCTCTTTACTTTAAACTACCATCGTCTTCTAGTTTCTAGAAGCCTGGACTTTAGATTTAGTTTTTGTTTTTAGATGGAGTCTCATGTAACAAAGGTTGGCCTCAAGTCACTTGCTTCCTAAGATGATTTTGAACTTCTGTTCCACCTTCCTCCACCTCCCTAGTGCTAGAGCACATCATGCCAAGATTTGCGCAATGCTTGGGATTAAACCCAGGGCTTTTCACATGCCAGGAAAGCATTCTATCCACTGAGTTACATCCCCATCTAGGTTTTAATACCAAGCCTTGAAAAAGTGTGTTGAAGAATTGACTTTCCCCATAGTGTGTGCTTCAGGAATTTGGTAGGAATAGACAGGGGCTATAAGTGGAACCACACACATGCTGATAGCAGGAATTACTACTCCATACGAAAGTAGAAGCTCATTTTAAAGTATTTGTAATTATAGTCAAAAGTCTGTAGTGATCTCACACTGGTCACAGAATCTTCTTTCTGCGGTGGGGAGCAGTTACTACAGAGACACAGAACTGGTCAGAGTACTGAGAATAATCAACTATGCATGCTCAGTCCTAAGTAGGACATCTATATGAGCCCCATACCCACTCTCAGGCCCAAGGAACATCCAGTAAGAAGGAATAGGAAGCATCCAAGAGCTGAAGGATAGGGAGGATTGCTATGAAATGCTGTCTTCTGGAGATGGAATAGCTCTTACACTGATGGACTCCCAGCAGCTGTGGTTACCCCACAAGATAAAGTCGGCCAAAGTTCCAGCATCAATGGAAGAACAGGTTCACTAGACTCCACCTTTAGCTAAAGAACTACCAGCAATTGATCTACTCTGGGGGAGTGAGAATCAGTTTTCTTCATGACTGTGGTCACTAATAGATTGTCCATGAAACAATGTGAGGCTCCACACCCACAGGTCATGCACATTCAGACAGTAATAAGTGGGAAGAATTCAAGAAGGAATAGATGGACAGCTGAAGAGATGAATGGGAGACAGAGAACAGGACATGAAGATGGAAGTGGGAGCTGGATGGGGAAAATAGAGGGTGGACTCGATTAAAATACACTGTATACATTGTTCATTATATACTTTAAAAATAAATATTTTTTAGAAATTTAAAAGGATCACTAGTGCAAAAAAGAACACATATAAATGACCAGTAATTACAATTTGAGCATATAACATGACAGATTTTACAAATAATTTGTCAAAAGAGGAAGAAAAAACCAAGACCTAATTCCCAGCAACAGTGGATGTATGTACAACACAACTCCTGCACCCAAGACTCAAGAAACATCATGTTAAAGTGGATGGAAATATTGAAATAGCCAGGGGAACACAGGCTTGAGCTGAGATTGAGATTGTGCATCCTAGAAATGATAGGCAAACTTCAACACTATGAAGTTCAACTGCCTACACAAGACTTGAGCAATGACAACACCAATAGGCATGCTGAGATGGAAGGGGGTATTCGCCAAGGCTCTGCTGCCTAGACAAAGAACTGTAGACAATCACCAAATACTCAGAGGGAGAAGACAATAGCCCCCAACTGGCTACTCAATAAAAAGTCATGTGCTCTGAAATTATGTACACCAACCACACTTGACAGATCTGACAGGTTAAATTTACATACATTTGTGTGTCAGGGTGTGTGCAACAATAATAATCAAAAAATAAGAGGCCAAGAATATGAGATAGAGTTGTGGGCAATGGAAACAAATGTAATTATATTTTAATTTATAAATTAATTAAAAAATCAAAATCAGTGGCTTTAAAATATTTCTTTCATTTCTATTTTCCTATATAAATTAAATTATAGAAGAGGAATCATACAACATTCACTATCTATTAATGATGCTCTTTTAATTTTTCTTTCCCTCAGAGTTAACCTCTAATTAATATTTAATAGTTAATATTTAATACTAACATTTTTCTTTAATGTTTGCCATTTTAAGTTGCTTTGTTTTTGTATTATGAGACAAGAGATAAAAATATTGCCCACAGCAGGAAGCATCACCTGGTTTGTTTCTGTTTTGCATGTCTCTATCTAAGTTCCTTATATATTATATTGAGATCAAATATTTAGTATCCACATTCATAGTTTGTGTGACTACACTGTGAGATGATTAAAAAATGACAAAAATATATAAAAGTGCTTTTGGTTCTATAAACAAAAATTATTCCAATTAAATTGAAATACAGACAAGGTTTATATTATAAAATATTCTGATCTTAAATTTTCTTTTCATTCATTAATTAGATTTTTTGTTTCAGAAACTAAATGTATAGGGACTGGAAAGCTACCTTAGTGGTAAAAAGCACTGGAATTGTTCAGAGGACCCAGGTTTGGTTCCCAGTACACACAAGATCATTTGCAGGCCTCGGTAACCCCTGTTTCAGGGGACTCAATACCCTCTTCTGGCCTCAGCAGGCACTGTCACAGGTAGTTCATGTGCATACATGCAGGCATAACACTCAAAGACATAAAATAAAAACAAGTAAGTCCTTTTCAAAAAAATTAAGTGGATAAACTTATGGAGATTTGACATCTAAAATGTGCTTTATTAGTTATGAGTAAGCAGGAGGGTGACAGCTTCTAATATTTTTGCTTTCTCTATTATCTGAGGCTACTTTATAGATTATTAATCTTAATTAAAATGCTGATTAGAGCAAGTGCCTCATCAATGACCTCTCTCGCCTTCAGAGGAGTTTGAATTGGAGTGACCTTTCCACAGCGTTTCCAGTCTAATAACTGCAAGCCTGATAACACATTCGCTTCACATAAATACACCTGTCATCTATGTCCACAGAACAATTTAATATTCTGCACATATGCCTGTCCTGCACATTGATGTGTGTATGTATTTATGTATAGAAAATGCAGTCAGCCCTACCTGTTCATTACTTCCCTAGAGCCAACTTTTGAATTTACAAAAAACATCTCTTTCTGGCACCCACCTTTGCCCTTTTTCCCTGTCGTGTGCTTGGGCTGCCAGGAATCCCTGATTCAGTGCTATGGAGTTCCATCTGGACTGGTGAGTGTATGCTATCCTGGGGTGACCTGCCCAGGAAGAGAGCACAGACCCCCATCCCCCAGCTCCTGGTGCACAGGTGTCTTTGTTACGCACATCCCTGCCTCTCCCAAGCCTTCCCTAGGGTATTCAAGGTCCTTGGCTTAGGAAGAGTGTCCTGCTCCTGCACCAAGGCCATCCACCCAAAGAGGTGAGAGGCTGCCCTGCAGGCAGGTCTGTGTGCTGGTACCTTCAGCTTGTGCTGCAAGGTACGCTGTATGATACTTAACCCCACCCTGCCCCCACCTTTGCCCTTTTGTCCCTGCAGTGTCCTGAGGCTATCAGCATCCCTGATTCAGTGCTGAGGAGTTCCATCCAGTCAGGAATAGTTCCTGCTCCTGCACTGAGGAGATCCACCCAGACTCAGTCACAGCAAAGATTGGACCAAGACACCAAATCTCTACTGGCTGCATTTGAAGGAAGAGATGGGAAGGCGCCAATGCAAGAACTCCTCCAACAACCTAAAAGGCAACATGACATCAACAGAATCCAGGCATCCCCAAACAACAAGAATTGAATACCCTACTCCAGAAGAAATAGAAGATATCGACCTTAAACAGTACTTTATGAAAATAATAGAGGGCCTTAAACAGGAGGTAAAAAACTGCCAGAAAGAAATGGAGATGACAAACAAAAAGGTAGATGAAATGAATAAATCTCTCAAAGATACTCAAGAAAAACAAGAAAAAGCAATCAAACAGGTAAGGGAAACAGTACAAGACCTGAAAAGTGAAATGGAGGTAATGAAGAAAACATAATCCAAGGGAAGACTGGAAATGGAAATTCTGAGTAAACAAACAGAAACTAGAGAGACAAGTATTACCAACAGAATAAAAGTGATGGAAGAAAGAATCTCAGACTCTGAATATACTATAGAGGAAATAAACTCACAGATTAAAGAACAAAACAAATCCAACAAATTCTTCACACAAAACATTCAGGAAATCTGGGACAACATGAAAAGACCAAACTTAAGAATAATTGGGGTAGAAGAAGGAGAATTACAACTCAAATTCCCAGAAAATATATTCAACAAAATTATAAAAGAAAACTTCCCCAACCTAAAGAAGGATATTCCTATGAAGTTTCAAGAAGCCTACAGAACACCAAATAGACTGGATCAAAAAAAAGCATCCCCACACCATATAATAATCAAAATACAAAACATACAGAATAAAGAACAGATATTAATAGCTGCAAAGGAAAAAGGTCAAGTAACAAATAAAGGGAAACCTATCAGAATTACACCTGACTTCTCAATGGAAACCATGAAAGCCAGAAGGTCTTGGATAGAGGTGCTACAGACACTAAGGGAACATGGATGCAAGCCCAGACTACTACACCCAGCAAAGCTTGCATTTACCATCAATGAAGAAAACAAGATATTCCAGGACAAAAACAGATTTAAACAATACGTAGCCACAAATCCAGCCTTACAGAAAATAATAGAAAGAAAATCACAAACCAAGGAGTCCAACAATGCCCACAATAACTCAGACATCTAGCAGCCATTCACCAGCACAAATAGAAGAAGGGAAACACACAAACTCTAATACCAAAAAAATGACCAGAGTTAATAACCACTGGTCATTACTATCACTTAATATCAATGGACTCAACTCACCTATATAAAGGCACAGGCTAAGTGATTGGATATGAAAATGGAATCCAACATTCTGCTGTTTACAAGAAACACACCTCAACCACAAAGACAGACATCTACTCAGAGTAAAAGGTTGGGGAAAAGTTTATCAACCACATGGACCTAAGAAACAAGCAGGTGTGGCCATACTAAGGTCTGACAGAGATGACTTCAAACTAAAATCAATCAGAAGAGATGGAGAGGGACAATTTATACTCATAACAGCAAAAATTCATCAGGATAAAGACTCAGTCCTGAATACCTATACCCCTAATATAAAAGCACCCACTTATGTAAAAGAAACATTACTAGAACTCAAGACAGACATCAAACCACACACAATAATAGTAGGAGACTTCAACACTCCTCTCTCACCAATGGACAGGGCAATCAGACAAAAACCTAACAGAGAAATAAGAGATTTAATGGAGGTAATGAATCAAATAGACTTAACAGACATTTATAGAACATTCCACCAAAATAGGAAAGAATATACCTTCTTCTCTGCAGGTCATGGAACCTTCACAAAAACTGACCACAAAAGCAAATTTCTACAAATACAAAAAGATATTAGTTACCACCTGTGTCTGATCAGATCACCATCGGTTAAAGTTAGAATTCAACAACAATGCTACCCCCAGAAAGCCTACAAACTCATGGAAACTGAACAGTCAACTACTGAGCCATCCTTGGGTCCACTAAGAAATAAAGAAAGAAATTAAAGTCTTCCTTGAATTTAATGAAAATAAAGGCACAAAATACGCAAACCTTTGGGACACTATGAAAGCAGTGCTAAGAGGAAAGTTCATAGCACTAAGTGCCCACTTAAAGAAAAAGGAGAAAGCACTCATTGTTGACTTAGCAGCACACCTGAAAGCTCTAGAAAAAAAGAAGCAGACTCACCTAGGAGGAGTAGAAGACTGGAAATAGTCAAATTGAGGGCTGAAATCAACAAAATAGAAACACAGAAAACAATCCAAAGAATCAATGAAACAAAAAGTTTGTTCTGGGAGAAAATCAACAAGATTGACAAACCACTATCCAAACTAATCAAACGGCAGAGAGAGAACCCACAAATTAATAAGATCAGAAATGAAAAGGAGGACATAACCACAGACACAGAGGAAATTCAGAGAATCATTAGATCTTACTACAAAAGCCTGTATGCCACAAAATTGTAAAATGTAAAATAAATGGACTTTTTTTAGATAAGTATAAGTAGAACCAAGATCAGGTGAACAATCTAAATGGACCTGTTAGTTGCGAGAATTTAGAAGCTGTTATCAGAAACCTCCCTAACAAAAAAAGCCCAGGACCAGATGGTTTCAATGCAGACTTCTTCCAGAACTTTCAAGAAGAGAAAATACCTATATCCTTAATGTATTTCACAATACAGAAACAGAAGAGTCATTGCCAAATTCCTTTTATGAAGCCACAGTTACCCTGATACCAAAACCACACAAAGACTCAAACAAGAAAGAGAATTACAGGCCAATCACACTCATGTACATCGACGCAAAAGTTCTCAATAAAATACTGGCAAACTGAATCCAAGAACACATTAGAAAAATTATCCACTACGATCAAGTAGGCATCATCCCAGAAATGCAGGGCTGGTTCAACATACATAAATCTATCAATGTAATCCATCATATAAATAAACTGAAGGATAAAAACCATATGATCATCTCATTAGATGCTGAAAAAGCATTTCATAAAATTCAACACCCCTTTATGATAAAGGTCTTGGAGAGAGTAGGGAAACAAGGTTTATACCTAAATATAATAAAAGCTATTTACAGCAAGCTGACAGCTAACATCAAATTAAATGGAGAGAAACTCAAAGCCATTCCACTAAAATCAGGAACATAACAAGGCTGTCCACTCTCTCCAAATCTCTTCAATATAGTGCTTGCAATAGCAATAAGACAGTATAAGGACATCAAGGGAATTTGAATTGGAAAGGAAGAAGTTAAACTTCTATTATTTGCAGACGATATGATAGTGTACATAAGCGACCCCAAAAACTCTACCAAAGAACTCCTACAGCTGATAAACACCTTTAGTAATGAGGCAGGATACAAAATCAACTCCAAAAAATCAGTTGCCCTCCTATACACAAAGGATAACGAAGCAGAGAGAGAAATCAGAGAAGCATCACCTTTCATGATAGCCACAAATAGCATGAATTATCTTGGGGTTACCCTAACCAAAGAAGTGAAAGATCTATTTGAAAAGAACTTTAAGTCTTTGAAGAAAGAAATTGAAGAAGATACCAGAAAATGGAAGGATCTCCCTTGCTCTTGGATTGGGAGGTTCAACATAGTAGAAATAGCAATTCTACCAAAAGCAATCTATAAATTGAATGCAATCCCCATTAAAATCTCAGCAAAGTTCTTCACAGAACTTGAGAGAACAATAATCAACTTTATATGGAAAAACAAGAAACCCAGGATAGCCAAAACAATCTTATACAATAAAGGTACTTCTGGAGGCATTACCATCCCTGACTTCAAACTCTATTACAGAGCTACAGTATTGAAAACAGCTTGGTATTGGCATAAAAACAGAGAAGTCGACCAATGGAATCGTATAGATGACCCGGATCTTAAACCACAAGCCTATGAACACCTGATTTTTGATAGAGGAGCCAAAAGTACACAATGGAAGAAAGAGGGCATCTTCAACAAATGGTGCTGGCATAACTGGATGTCAACCTGTAGAAGAATGAAAGAAGATCCATACCTATCACCATGCACAAAACTCAAGTCCAAATGGATTAAAGACCTCAATATTAATCTGAACATACTGAGCTTGATAGAGGAGAAAATGGGAAGTACTCTACAACAAATGGTCACAGGAGACCGTTTCCTATGTATAACCCCAGCAGCACAGACATTAAGGGCAACATTGAATAAATGGGACCTCATGAAGATGAGCAGCTTCTGTAAAGCAAAGGACACTGTCACTAAGACACAAAGGCACCTTACTGACTGGGAAAAGATCTTCACCAACCCTGCAACTGACAAAGGTCTGATCTCTAAAATATAATAAGAACTCAAGAAACTAGACTTTAAAATGATAATTAACTCAATTAAAAATGGTTCACTGAACTGAACAGAGAATTCTCAACAGAAGAATTTCAAATCCCAAAAGACACTTAAGGTCATGCTCAACCCTCTTAGCTATCAGAGAAATGCAAATAAAACAACCTTGAGATACTATCTTACACCTGTAAGAATGGCTAAAATGAAAAACACTAATGATAGCCTTTGCTGGAGAGGATGTGGAGTAAGGGTTATACTCATCCATTGCTGGTGGGAATGCTAACTTGTGCAACCACTTTGGAAAGCAGTGTGGTGGTTTCTCAGGAAATTCGTGATCAACCTACCCCAGGACCCAGTAATTTCACTCTTGGGAATGTACCCAAGAGATGCCCAATCATACTACAAAAGCATTTTCTCAACTATGTTCATAGCATCATTATTTGTAATAGCCAGAACCTGGAAACAGCCTAGATGCCCCTCAATGGAAGAATGGATACAGAAAGTCTGGAATATATACACATTAGAGTACTACTCAGAGGTAAAAAACAATGACATCTTGCATTTGCATGCAAATGGATGGAAATAGAAAACACTCTTGTGAGTGAGGTAATTCAGTCCCAAAAGGATGAATTTGGTATGTACTCATTCATCGTTGGGTTCTAAACATAAATAAAAGGAACCTATCAATAGAGGAGAAAGGGTAATTAGTTTCATGAACCCCTTAATTGGTTATCTTATTCTAAATACATAGTCCTGAAATTGTATAATTGGTATTGGATGGACTCTGCAGTTTGTGTGTATAGGTAAGCTTGTAACAAAATACTAAATATGTATGCGTACAGACATATATGGTAAAAGAGGACATGAATTTGAGAAGGAGTAAGCAGGGACATGGCAGAGTTTGAAGGGAAGAAAGGAACGGGTGAGTGTGGTGTAATTATACTTAAATTAAAATTTAAAAGTGCAGAGAAAAATATTTTTCACTTTAAAATCAAGATTAAAAAGAGATTTATTATTATTATTATTATTATTAAAAATTTCTTCCTCTGCCCCACCTCCCATTTCTCTCCCTCTCCCTCCCCCTCCCTTTCCAGTCCAAGGAGCAGTCAGTGTTCTCTGCCCTGTCAGAAGTCCAAGGTCTAACACACACCATCTAGGACCAGGAAGGTATGCCTCTAAACAGACTAGGCTCCACAAAAGCCAGTACATGCGGTAGGATCAAAACCCAATTCCACTGTTTTTGGCTTCTCAGTCAGCCTTCATTGTCTGCCATGTTCAGAGAATCTGGTTTGATCCCATGTTTTTTCAGACCAGGTCGTGATGGCCTTGGTGAGCTCCCCTTAGACCAGCCCGCAGTCTCAGTGGGTGGGCACACTCCTCGTGGACCAGACTTCCTTGCTCATGTTCTCCCTCCTTCAGCTTCTCATTTGGGCCTTGGGAGCTCAGTCCTGCACTCCAGTGTGGGTCTCTGTCTCTATCTCCATCTATCGCCAGATGAAGCTTCTATGGTGATAAGCAAGATATTCATCAGTATGGCTATAGGAACTGGCACTTCTCCACCAACTCTGTGTCTTTCTAGCACAGACCATTTTCTGTGGTCTTTGATTACATTTCTTCATGAAACTACAGAACAGGTCATCCATCTGAACTTATACTATGAAAATGCTTCATTATGCCAGAATTGCAGGTCTTCTACTTGGAACAGCTGGGAAGGAAAATAGACCACTTTGAGCTAAGTGAAACCTTTTTAAAATAGTTAACAACAACAACAATAATGATTTCTAGCACACATCACCTTCCTTGGGCCAATCTAGGAATACTAATAGTATTAAATGTGACCCTCTCCAGCTATTACCAATTAACTTCACTCACCTTCAAAATGATTCCATTACTACTGACCAGGTTACATTCCCAGCCACTTCTTGTATCTTTATGGTTTGGCTTTCAGCTGTCAAGTAAGAGATAAAGATTTGGCTTTCAGCTGTCAAGAAAGTGATGAAGCCACAAACCCTGGAGTCCTGCAGCACTTCCAGTGGCCTTTCTATTATGTTTATATCTTAACGTTAAACACAGGACAGAGCAAACTCCTTGTGAGCTTTGCACAGTAAGTAACAGTATGTTGTGTCTAGACAGTATCAAATGATTAGCGCAATGCAGCTGACATCTTCATAATCTTCAATATGCTTTACTTGATATGTTAGGGACATTCAAAATCCCCTGTAATAGCTGTTTGGAAACAAGATATTGAACATTAGAAGTTATTCTTCCCATTGAATTACACCTCTCCTTATTACGTTTTTCTTTTCATTCTACTTCTAAACCCTTTCTAGCCCATTAACCACTAGTGTCCCCTCTGCTTCTGTGAGTTCAGCATTTTAGCACCCACAAGTAGACACAGGACTTGTTTTCTACATCTGACTTAGCTTACCTATCATGTTATCTTCCAGTTTCCCCATGCATCTACAGATGACAAAATTACACTGATTCTTAGGATTAAATACTATTCTGTTGTGTGAACATGTTCCTTTTCTTCACCTGTCAATGAACAATTATATTTCTTCAGTGTCTTGATCACTGTGACTTATATTGAACTCTTAGATTGCATAAATATACAGATATCTCTTTGTTATCTTGATTGTATTTTATTTAGATTCCTATACTGTACTGGGATTTTGGTTTTGCGGCTTGTGGTATTTAAATTGTGAAGAGCAGCCAACTATTTTTCCATAATTACTGACAAATTACATACTCAGCCTTTTTCTGAACAGTTGGCTATCAGATAATGAAAGAAAGGAACATAATTCAAAATTTATTCACATAGATTATTCTATGGCAGGGGAATGATTGCTAGTAAATTCATTATAATAAAATCTTTAAGATGTGGTTCAATATAAAAGATTGAATTCATTTTAATTTAAATATACACATGCTGTCAGGGGCCATGTGAAGAGACCAACAGATAGCATTAGAACTCATGGAACACGGCTAGACATTTGGCAAAGTCACAAGGCTGAGCGAGCCTTAGAGAGGAAAAGCACCAGGATCTGTGTGTCCTGAAGACCTCATGCTTTTATTGAGCAAAACTCTGTAATCACCACAGCACTCATAATCTATGGATCATATGAAAACTCAAAGGGTATGTAGCCCCTCACTGGGCAGTGTTACTGATACTTATAATAATAGTGACTGACTTCTCCAAAGCATCTTTGTTGGAGCAGATTAATGATTTAGCCACCGCCCTTAGAAAGAATTTAGACAGGTAGAGTTGTTAATAAGATTAGGTTAAGATAACTTTTTTAATGACTTTGATGTAGAAAATCTTGGGGAAACATTTTAAAGTTTAGAAAGATACACTTTTAATAGTTGAACAAGGGACTCATTGAGGTCAGTGTACAGGAACAATGACAGACTCACTATTTCTGACTGCATTTCTTTTTTGCCAGGATGTGTTAAATATCCTAAAAGATTGCATACCTAAGTATATGTGTAAACCAAGGAGTGTATTGTAAAGCATGACAAAATGGCAGCTGTTTCC
The DNA here is from genome assembly GCF_903992535.2 of Arvicola amphibius. NCBI lineage: Eukaryota > Metazoa > Chordata > Mammalia > Rodentia > Cricetidae > Arvicola > Arvicola amphibius. Next base: position 247,978 of record NW_024582311.1, on the reverse strand, counting down.
TGGACTGTGTCTTTCTCATTAGTAAACTCAGCAGCCTGAGAAGAAATTGATCTGATTTAAAAATAATATTTCATTATTATTTCTATCATCAATACAAACATCAAACTAGTGCTGTTATCATCAGTATTATTTACATTTTAGCATACGCTTAAACAAGTAAATGTGTATATATACATCACACTATTCTTTATTCAACAATCAAGAGAAAAGGACTCTGAGATTTAGAAAATGTAAAAGTCCGGTGCTTAGCTATATACATGATATTCTCTCACTGAGCATTTTTCCCTATCACTATTGGTGAAAATCAACTTTTGCTGTTACAAAAGGTCCTCCACATTCCCCTGCATTGAAAGCTTATACCCCAACTGGTGAAACCATTTTAGAAGGATGTGGGAACTTTAGAATGGGGTGTTGAGCTGAGCAGTGTTCTTTGCACACTGATACTGGCCTGCTAAGTGGAGTCTTGCTCAGTGCTTCCTAGGCTGCCATGGTTCCATAACCTCCCAAACCTTATCATGCCAGTGCATTGAATAAACAAAATCAATCTATTCTCCATTAAGTGTTTTTTGAAAAGTGTTCTTATCATAGCAACTCTGTTGGGGCAGCTGGCCCAATCCCTGCGTTCAGGGGCGTGGCTGCTCCAGCGGGGTAAAATTCCCCTTAAATAGGATTGGGGCGCCGGAAGGCGCCCCGTTCTTTGCGCTCCCCCGCGCTCACATTCTGCTCCGCTGGACCCTTGGTTCTGTAAGTTCCCTTATCTCCCCTTGTATTAAAATTGAGTAATTATAAAAGGACTATCGTGGTTATTTCGTAACCCCTCCGACCGCTGGCACCCGGCACATCTGGCGCCCAATGTGGCTAAATCCACTTAAAAACGTTACGTGGGACAAACCGCTACTCGCTCCGGCCCCGCGTCCCGCGAGCGCACGTTCCCCCTCCCTCCCAGACGAAACCGCGGCTTGCTCCGGCCCGCCAAGCCACCTGAAACCAGGCCTGCTGCTTTGCTCTGCCCGGAGCTGTTTGCCTGGCCTCACGGGGCGCTCCGCGCTGCGGGACCAGAAACCGCGGCCCGCTCCTGCGCTCCGCGTGCGTCCCAATAGCCAGGTACTCGACTCCGTGCCCCGCGCAGCTAGTGCGGCAGCTCGCGCGCCCCGCCGCACTCCCCCTCCCCCCACCTCAGGGCGCCAAGTCGCCCCCCAAATCGTTTGTGAAGTTCTTGCAGGGAATCGAAGCCTCGCCCGCCACTTCGCCGCTGCTTCCCCAGCTACTGTGCTCTGCGCGGGACGGGACGCCATCTTTAGTTTCCCAAAACACGTGAAACTCGGGGCCCTGCGCCATCTAGTGGCAGACAATGGTACTTACAGGTAATTTTTCATTTGATTAAAAATCAAGCGTTTAGATTAAAAATGTCTGACAATATCACTATTAACGGATTCTATAATTTGTTCAATTACACGATGACTGAATTTTTGAGCGATACAGATGTGGTTTCCTTTGGCTGGATATTTACAGGGCTTGGTATCTTCTTTATTTTTGTTTGTTTCATTACAACGTGGTTGGAAAATAAAAAGGAGATAGAGTCCTTACAGGCAGGAGCTAAAAAACTAAACAAGGACATAACTGGTTTGGAAAACACTAATAAACAGCTTGAAAAGACGGTTGCAGCTCTCGAGGAAAGGAATAATAGACTTTCCTCTGAGATGGCCACTAATAAACAGCTTGAAAAGACGGTTGCAGCTCTCGAGGAAAGGAATAATAGACTTTCCTCTGAGATGGCCACTAATAAACAGCTTGAAAAGACGGTTGCAGCTCTCGAGGAAAGGAATAATAGACTTTCCTCTGAGATGGCAACTAATAAACAACTGGAAAAGACTGTTGCAGCTCTCGAGGAAAGGAATAATAGACTTTCCTCTGAGATGGCTTTGTTACTTGAGAAATTTGGAACTTTCCAGGAGAAGTTTGAATTTCATGAGGAAAGGAATAACAGATCTCTCTCTGAGATGGCTTTATCACTTGAGAGGAAAATGCAAGGTATGGAGTCAGGAACAACGGATCTGAATCATAAGTTACAATCCCTGTCGGTAGGAACTGAAACATTATCTGAGGAGATTCGAACCGTTAAATGTATTAACAAGACTTTATCAAAGAGCTATGAAAGATTGCTGGACAGAATTTCAATACAAGATGGCACCATTCATGCCATGAAAATTCTGTCCAAGGATGAGACGTTATCGGTATTGGACAAACTTCATACCCTTGAATCCTCTATGAAAGCCTTGGAACATAATACTGGACAAGAGATTGAGGCATTGCAGAAGGCAATGGTAAATAGATTTGAAAAGATCGAGGAAATTATGGACTCTCATGAACAGGATCAAATAGTACAAAAGAAAGTCCCAACCCCATCGAATAGAACTCTCCGGGATAGCTTCAATAGAACTCTACCTATTTTCCCAGTGATAACTACAGAAAAGGTGACTGGTTCTAAAACCCCTAAGATCACCAAGGAATATACATGGGAACCTATCCGTATGAATGATCTGAAAGAAATTAAACAAGCTGTTATGAATTTTGGGATGCATAGCTCCTTTGTTAAGGAGATGCTAAAGTCTTGGTCCCTTACAATTAACCCAACCCCTAGGGACTGGTTGGACCTAGTCTCAGCTGTTTTAGAGAACGGTCATCAGTTGAGCTGGAAGTGCATGTTTAGACAAGAGGCTAGGCTTTTAGAACAGCAGGAAAGATCAAAGGGAGTTGACATCACCCTAGATCAAATTATGGGTGAAGGACTTTATTCTGATACTCTAGAACAAGCTAATTATGATGAACACACTCTATCCATATGTACTACCGCAGCCTTGAAGGCTTGGGACAGGGTTCAAGACCCAAGACAGAGAACGGAATCATATATCAGAGTTAAACAAGATCCGAGAGAACCATTTGTGGACTTTTTACATAGACTAACTAAAGCTGTACAAATAGGGATATCTGACCCAGAAGCAAGGCAGGTAATAATTGAGTCCTTGGCTTATGAGAATGCCAATGTAGAGTGCAGAAGGGTTTTGATGCCCCTAAAGAACAGATTAGCACCCCTGGAGGAATGGGTCTTACATACAATGAATATTGAATCGAATGAGCTTCACGCCCATCACGCCGATAAGTGGGTAGAAAACGCCATTGCCAACGGTACAAGAAGATATCAGAAAACCAAATGTTTTAATTGTGGCAGAATGGGACATATGAAACGGAATTGCAGACAAAGGACTTACAGAAATAATAATAATAATAATGCCTTTGCCAGGAATAACAGGAATAGAAGGCCTCAGCCTTCAGGGTTATGTAGGAGATGTGGGAAAGGTAGACACTGGGACAGCGAATGCAAATCATCAAGAGATAGGCAAGGAAATCCGCTGCAGGCGGGAAACACCATGGGGGGCCTCTCGCAGGACCCCATGGCGAATGTGGTCCAGTCATTTCCCGTTAAAATGGAGAACATGCCTTGTCAGGACAATTAGAAATCCCCATGTCTGCTGTTGGAAGCGAAAATAGCCCAAAAGATGAATTACGTGTATTTTGGCAAACTTCTATAAGTGATCAAAGACCAAAGTTAAGAGTGTGTGTAAATGGCATTTTCATTACTGGCCTGCTGGACACAGGAGCGGATGTTAGTATCATTACTCCAGAATCTTGGCATCCGTATTGGCCACTACAGGATGTAAATGTTCAACTTTTGGGAATTGGGAGCCTATCTCGAGTAAGGCAAAGCACTAGATGGGTCGAATGCATCGGTCCTGAGGGACAGATAGGAAAATTAAGGCCATATGTAGCTAATATTGCAGTAAATTTATGGGGTCGTGACCTCTTGCAGCAATGGAATACTCAAATTAACATTCCTGCTGCCTCTAGAGCATATATTTCTGAGGAAAACATCAAAAGGTATTACAGATGGCGAAAACCAGCCATTCGGCTGTACAAGAACACAAACCAATGGATGCCCCTCCAGAACCACCAACGGCCCTACCTCTAAAATGGTTGACTGAGAAACCGATATGGACAAAACAATGGCCTTTATCTGAGGAAAAGTTGCAAGCTTTAGAACAGCTAGTACAAGAGCAATTGGATGCTCAACATATAGAAGAATCTACCAGGCCTTGGAATTCTCCTGTATTTGTGGTTAAGAAAAAATCTGGTAAATGGAGAATGGTGACGGATCTCAGAGCTATAAACAGGATTATTCAACCTATGGGCTCTCTGCAATCTGGACTTCCTTTGCCTTCTTTATTACCAAAAGGATGGCCTCTCATAGTTATTGATTTGAAGTACTGTTTCTTCACAATACCTTTACAAGAAAAGGATAGAGAAAAGTTTGCCTTCACTGTGCCTACTTATAATAACTCTCAACCTACCAAGAGATACCAGTGGACCGTCCTCCCACAGGGCATGTTGAACTCTCCTACCCTGTGCCAATACTTTGTGAATCAACCATTACAAATAATACGCAAGATGTTTCCCAAATCCGTTGTTTATCATTATATGGATGACATCTTATTGTCTGATTCAAACATGGATACCTTAGAGAAACTATTTGAAGAGGTAAAAACAGTTCTACCTAAATGGGGATTACAGATTGCTCCCGAAAAAATTCAGAGAGGAGATTCTGTTGATTATCTAGGTTATAGAATAGGTTTGCAAAAAATTAAGACACAAAAGGCACAAATTAGGAGAGATCAGCTGCATACTCTTAATGACTTTCAAAGGTTGTTGGGAGACATTTCCAGCCTTCGACCGGCTGTTGGGATAACACCTGATATGATAATTCACTTAAACAAAACCTTAAATGGGGAAAGAGACCTAAACAGTCCCAGAGAATTAACAGCTGAAGCAGAAAAAGAACTGACAATGATTGAAGAAAGATTGCAAGAAGCACATGTGGATAGGGTGAATCCAGAACTCAGTTGTATTCTCGTTATATTGCCTTCAAAAATTTCTCCTACAGGAATTCTAATGCAAAGAGATGATATTATTTTAGAGTGGCTCTTTCTACCTCATAAGCCAAGTAAGAAATTAAAAACCTATGTGGAAAAGGTTTCTGAACTAATCATAAAAGGTAAATTGAGACTTCGCCAACTAGCAGGCATAGACCCAGCAGAAATCATAGTGCCTTTCACCGCTGATGAGATACGAAAATTGTGGGAAGATAATGAACCATGGCAAAGAGCTTGTGCTAACTTTTTAGGAGAAATTAATAACAACTATCCAAAAAGCAAAAGGCTTAACTTTATAAAGAGAACTTCTTGGATTCTTCCTCGAATTGTCCGTGATGCTCCGATAACTGGAGCCCGCACGTTTTATACTGATGCTAATAAATCAGGGAAGGCAGGCTACAAATCAGAAGACTTGAGTAAGGTGGAACAAAGTCCTTATGATTCTGTCCAAAAGGCAGAGTTATTTGCCATTCTTATGGTGCTAAGGGATTTTAAGGAACCTCTTAACATTGTTACTGACTCACAATATGCAGAAAGAGTTATCTTACATATTGAAACTGCCGAATTCATACCTGATGATACTGAACTAACCTCATTGTTTATCCAGGTACAAGAAATGATCAGGAACAGACTTTGCCCTATGTATATAACACACATCCGATCCCATACGGGTCTGCCAGGTCCTTTAGCACGTGGCAATGCAGATATTCATCAGCTATTGATTGGTAGTGTGCTGCAGGCTTCCGAATTTCATGAAAAGCATCATGTCAATAGCAAAGGCTTGAAGAAAGAGTTTCCTATTACATGGCAACAAGCTAAGGAGATTGTAAAGAAATGCCCTACTTGCTCTTTCTATAACCAAGCACCACTGCCTGCAGGGGCTAATCCAAAGGGCACCAAAAGGAATGAAATTTGGCAGATGGATGTGTTCCATTTTGCAGAATTTGGAAAATTAAAATATGTACACCATACCATTGACACTTATTCAGGATTCCAATGGGCAACTGCTTTAAGCTCAGAAAAGGCCGATTCAGTAATCACTCACTTATTAGAAGTCATGGCCATCATGGGTATACCTGCGCAAATAAAGACGGATAATGGTCCAGCTTATGTCTCTAGAAAAATGAAACGGTTTTTTGCCTATTACAATATTAAGCATGTTACAGGCATACCCTACAATCCTACAGGTCAAGCAGTCATTGAAAGATCAAATAGGACGATAAAGGAAATGTTAAACAAGCAAAAGGGGGTGGAGAATACCCCCAGAAATAGATTAAATAATGCTTTACTAACTTTGAATTTCTCAACGCTAATGAAAAGGGGACAACGGCTGCAGAGAGACATTGGATAATGGAAAAGTCTGTTGAATTAAATCAACCAGTTTATTTCAAGGATGTGCTAACCTCACAATGGAAGCCAGGGGATGTGCTGCGTTGGGGAAGGGGTTTTGCTCTTGTCTCCACAGGAGAAGAAAAATCGTGGATACCATCAAAGTTAATAAAGGTTCGGTTTGAAGAGGAGAAGCCCCTTGGAAAAGAAAAATAACAATTCATGCACAAGGATGGTGAACATACTGATGGTAAGAGACCTATAGTTCGGGGGCAGGGTTCTTTTCTTATCCCCACAGGAAGACGCTCACCTTCAAAGGACCTGAGGGACCCTGGATACCTTGGATATTGATGAATTGGAACCAATTGCAACCCAACTAGGATCAGCATTAACATTGGGTAAGCTCTGTGAGTATAAAAAACAATTTTCGAATGTGTGTCAATATGCATTTCTTCATAGATATTTAGAACTGGCTTCTTGGAGTTGGACTCTGGCCCAGTCCCTCTCCAATTCCAAGTTTGTTTATAAGAGATTTCTCAGAGTTTCTGTCTCAGGTTAGGAGTAAAATTATGAGACAGAATATTAATAACAATAATGTTGATGATGGTACCAATATATTTGCCTTCTTTGCATTCATTCATATCTATGGTTGTTTTTAATGCACCTTTCATTGAAGATATGCACGTATATGTCTATATGTGTCCTTGTAGATAATGCTTATCTCTCTCGCAACAAACGACAAAATTTTTTCTTCAGTAATCTTTGCAGTTTCCAGGATGAAGACGGGGCCCCGCAACATCAACTCCAACTGGTTATTATGACGTCATGTTTTTGTAGCGCTAATATTTGGCCTGTTTTTTTTTTTTGGTACCAATTGCACAGAACACTTTTGACTGGTGCACATTCTTGACAACATTCTGGCCTCATTTAAAAAAAAAATTCAGAGGCTGGACACATTTTTCCTAGATGAAATGTTACCCTGGGTATTCTACCATCATTTGCTTTCACAGGAACCCCTGGGAAGAAAAGTCGCCCCTCTGTCAGCTGGAAGCAATCTTGGATGACGAAGCCCCCCCCCCAACAAAGTTTACCCTCAGATTTAGGGACACTAATTGGTGGCTGGTATAGGGTGGTCGGGTTGTGGAAGGCTTTATATGGACTCAGGGGTATAAATTATGTGTATATCTATATGTATTTATATAAAAAAAGGGGGGGAGGGAGGGATTAACTGGTGATCTGAAGGAATAATTGATTTTTGTGAGTTATTGTTTTTCTTTTTTTTTAAAAAAAAAGCTATATGAGTGTTGATTCTTGTATATTGATATATTGAACATTGTATGAGAGTATGATACTACCTCTGTTTGAAACAATTGTTATATTGACATTGTTTACTATATTGCAATGTACATCTCTACCTCTGATATTATTTATGTAATGACATTGTTTACCATATTGCACTGTACATTTCTACCTCAGATATTATTTATGTAAGGACCCTGTTTACATTTGGAAATCATTGTCTTCATTTATTGCACAGTTGTCTATTCTATTAGTCATACAGTTACATAAGTGTTGAGAATTATATGTTGGTCATATTTATATTTAGGACAATCAGGTTTTTTAGACACATAGAGGTTGTATTTAGTATAGATAGCATAATCTTCAACCTCTTTGAAGAGCTGTAGAACATGGCCTTTAATCTAACCTAGAGTTTTGTATTTATGAGACACAATCACTTCTGGCAACAATGCTCTACTCCCGAGAGAACGTTGAGCACCAAAGACGCTCCACTGGGAGTTTGTCTTCTACTTGGCAGAACTGGCCTTGGGGCAAAGAAAAGCCCATACCTCCATTACTGACTAAAGTACGAAATATCCACAAGTGGATAAAACAGAATTGTCTTATCTTGCCAAGACAGGATAGGATAGTTCTACTAAAGGTTCCTTGCCATTGTATAATGGTATGTCAGGTTTTTTCAGGCCTCAGCCAAAGCTGGTTGCCTCAACATTGCTATCAAGACTTCGTGTGGTTGCCCAGGTAGTCAATTGTCTCTGTCTTCTGTTGCACATTTTGGAAGTTTCTCGTTTGTGCTTCCTGGTTGCTTTGGTAATTGTACTCTCCTTCTCAGATCTTTGATGGGGTTGAAGATTAGATAATGGTAGCTACCTTCTAGATTATTTAGACTTCCCAAAGTAGAGTGATTAGAAAAATTCTTCATTATATACTTCTCGCCTGATATTGTTTACTTTTTGTAATTTTATATGATCTGTTCCCATTGTATATAGTTGTATTTGGTTTCTGAATCTGTCTTATTTAGACAAAAGGGGGAGATGTTGGGGCAGCTGGCCCAATCCCTGCGTTCAGGGGTGTGGCTGCTCCAGCGGGGTAGCATTCCCCTTAAATAGGATTGGGGCACCGGAAGGCGCCCCGTTCTTTGCGCTCCCCCGCGCTCACCTTCTGCTCCGCTGGACCCTTGGTTCTGTAAGTTCCCTTATCTCCCCTTGTATTAAAATTGAGTAATTATAAAAGGACTATCGTGGTTATTTCATAACCCCTCCAACCGCTGGCAGCCGGCACACAACTCAAAGTAACTAATAGGGGATAGATAACATGCTGTGTTTTAGAATTTTTATTCCTTTATCCTAATGATTACTTATATTTTAAATGGAATTGTTAATGGTAATAACAATTCTTTGGCAACACTTTACTAGTGTGTGTGTGTGTGTGTGTGTGTGTGTGTGTGTAATTGATTTTTACTGAGCTCTATATTTTCTCTCCTCCCATCCCTGCCTCTAATACATATTTTTAATTCTTTTTTGATTGTGAGCTTACTTAGTTTTTTTCTTTATTTTATTTCACATACCTACCACAGTTTTCCTCCTATATTCCTGTTCCCTCCCCCACCTTTCTTTTACCCTCCCACATAATCTGCTTCTCTGTCTCCATTCAGAGGGGGTAAGGTCTCACTTGGGAATCAACAAAGCATAGCATATCTAGTTGAGGCAGGACCAAACCCCTCCGCTTTGCCTCAAGGCTGAACAAGGCATCCCACCATAGCAAATAGGTTCCTAAGAGTAAACTCATAAGTCAGAGACAGGTCCTAGACACACTGCTAGGGGCCACACAAAAAACCAAGCTACACAACTGTCACCCAGATGCGGAAGGCCTATGTTGGTCCCATGCTGGCTTCCTAGCTGTGTGTCCAGAGTCCATGAGCTCCCACAAGTTCAGGTCAGCTGTCTCAGTGAGGAGCAGGGCCATCGGAGACGTGGAGAGGTAGAAGAGCGGGGATGGGGGATAGGAACAGGAGGGATGGTCAAATTGGGGGCAGGACAGAGGGGGGAGAAATGAAAGGGATACCTTGATATAGGGGGCCATTATGGGGTATGAAAGAAACCTGATGCCAGGGAAACTCCCAGAAACCCAGTAAGGATAACTCCACCTAAGGCTCCTAGCAATAGTGGAGAGAATACCTCAACTGGCCTTCCCCTGCAATCAGATTGGTGACTACACCTATTGTCTATCATCATAGAGCCTTAATCCAGGACCTGAGGGAAGCAGATAAAGAGATACACAGCCAAGCACTGGGCCGACCTCCAGCAAGCCAGTGAAGAGGGAAAAAGAGCTGGGGGTGGGAGAGATAGGGGGTGGGAGGGAGTGGTTAGGATCATGATAGGAAACCCTTTACAAATATTCTACACAGCATGTGACATTCTCAATGTCATGCAGACTTTTAGAAACCTCTAGTGGTCAGATCTGCCATGTCAGATGTTTGAGAGATCTTGAATTCATAGGGATAAAATGATTTGAGAAATTTCCAGACAGCATGTGTGAAGACTTGACCTAGGTACTCTGGCTTGTACTGCCATAGGAAGTCTTACAGCTAGTGGTTTTCTGCCCACTGGGGCGTGGCCTCTTGTGCTATATATGCCAATGTGGAGCTTACCTCTGCTCTTTTCTAGTCTGTTATGGTTGCGGTTCTGGTCTCCATTCCAGCATAGGAATCTGATTTGTGAGTTTAACCCTAAATAAATAACCATCTGTTTTCTCAATTCTGAGCTACTGTGGGATTTCTTTTATGCATCCATCCATCATTGTACCAATGCCCCCTTCTGTAGAAAGAATGGCGGGCTGCGTCCCGCCACCCGGCTAGCTTTACCCCAAAATAATTACACGGAAACTGTATTCTTTTAAATACTGCCTGGCCCCTGGCCCGTTATCTGTAGATTCTTATTGGTTGATTCTCATATCTTGCTTTAACCCATATTTTGTAATTTATATACCTGGTGGTTTACCAGGAGAGATCTTAACCTGCGTCCATCTCTAAGAGGAGAGGCATGGCTACTAACTATAGTGACTGCCTGTAGCGTCTCCCCAACTCTGCTTCCTTTCTCCCACAATTCTGTTCTGTCTACTCCGCCTACCTAATTTTCTGTCTCTTAAAGGGCCAAGGCAGTTTCTTTATTACTAATGAAAGTAACACATAGACACTCCTCCATCACCCTTCTAACTAGCCTTACATTTGGAAAACTCATATTCCTCAGGCTAAAGACTTCCTCACTTCTGCTTTCCCTATCAGCGAATAAAGTATGAAAACTCACTTTTTAGTTTACATTTAAGCATATTTTAAAACAAAAACAGAACCAAGTTAATAAGAGCTCATGACTGAAGTCTTTACCATCCTCAGGGCTTAGATTTACATGTGAGAGGTTAGTGCTAATTCCCATTGATGACTGAGGTAGCAAACAGCTAACATCTTCATCAAGAGAAACAGACTTTATTCAACAAAATTAGCACTTTCGAATTTTTCATTTTAATCCATAATATTGTGGTAATTGGCATTTTCTTGGGGAATAGTATTTGCCTTGTTCATGATTCTCTTCCATGGCTCTGCCTTTGAATATTCCATTTTCTTTCTCCTGTATTCGTAGAAAGCAGAAATGTCATTCTGGCAATGCAGGGTGTCATGTTCTCAGTGTATTCACAAGCAAGGAATGGGAGCCCACAATTTCTGTAAGATGTCTGAAAGTCAATGTGCCCAGAATCTTCCCTTTAATCAGCTGTGATACTGTGTGCCCCGAACTCAAATTATCCTTGCAAAAGGAGTAATCAAGTCTGAATAAAACCCAGGTTATTCTCCATGGCCCAGTTTATCTGTCCATAGCCACAGGGAAGGCTGCTCCATCAATCAAGTCTCCAAATAAAAAGGTAATTATTTATTGATTTCTCTAGAGCAGATGCAATGAGAGCAAGGTTGCTTCTGCTGGGAGTCCTGCTGTGCTGCCAAATAGCAGCAGTGATCTTAGAAGACAGAAGCAATTACCTGCAAAAAAGTTCCTGTCTTTGTAGGTAGGAATGACTGCTGGCTATTAAGACTCTCATGGCCTTTCAGGCACACTACAATTCTAAACCTTTCAGTGTCATTTGCTAATTTAATTTTGACTTAGACTCTGGATGCATATGAATGCACACATAGATATTAATGATATAAGTCTTGTGTTAGCCAAATATTTGAGGAAGAACCCATGTTTGGTGGATTAGTAACACAGTGAAGGGCTTAGGGCAGGAGCTGGTCAGCAGCTTAACAAGGCTTCAGTTTTCTATATCACAGGCTCTTTCCAGTGTCATTATGATAAATACTTGTGAGTCAGCAAACTCTGGTTTCCATGCAAGCATGCCCATCAATATGTAAAGCAAAACAGCTTTGCAATTGCAAAACAGTATTTGTAGTCTTGTCCAAAAAAGGAATAGTCAAGATTTTGCCCATTGCTTAGATTTCTCTCTAAAGATATAGCAAGATATCCATATGCAAAAGAATAATACAAAGTTATCTGTAATGTCAGAGAAAGATAGGTACCAGAGGACCTCAGGACTTTACAGAATTGAAAAGGTTATTAATATGAATGCATAGTCTCAAGGGTTGGTTAGAAGAGGCCATTGTATGTGGGGGTGGGGCAGGGGGTGGGGAAGAGGGCATTAGTGAGCATTGAGGAGGTTTATTTGTGGCACTCGAACAAGGCATGCACATATCAAGAAGTTAGAAGAAACAACACTGAAAGTTTTCACTATAAAATATTAGTTATTTGCAGATGGACATGTAGGTGCATGCCTTTAATACCAGCACTTAGAAGGCAGAGACATATGGTCCTCTGTGTGTTAGAGGTCAGACTAGTCTACTAGTCAAGTTTTATGACACGTTGGGCTACACAGAAAAACTATGTATTGAAAAAAATCTCAAAGAAACACATGTACATGCTTAACTTGAGCCAAAATGGTACATGTATGAGTTTGGAAGCTTTAAACTATTGATGTCTATAATTTATATGTTTTATGGATCACCTAGAGATAAAAGTGAAGGAAATAATTTTGCATTTTTCTTTCAACCTTCGCTCACTTTCATTCTATCACAGTTAATGTTATAAAATATATGTGTTCTCCTAATTAGCTGAACCCAGTGCCACTTTCATCTTGAAATGCCCTGGGAGATACACATTATACACATATACAAGTATACATTATACTTGATGAGTTAATGGCTGTTTTTGCCAAAAGTCTGTCTAGAATAAAGTACTAAGACATCATTAGCCAGGACATACTCAAAGGATAATTTTGGTTAGAACAATTGATGGATTTTCAATATCCCTTCACTTACAAAATGATTGGCTTTGATTTTACTTTTACAATCAATAGGTGAATAAACAGGGAAAGGAGTATTTATAAAGTCTCATGCCAAGATTTATCATCTCCAGCACTGCTAACAGTTTGTGCAACTTACTTATTGTATAGGCACACACATTGCTAGGTAAACCTTCTTTCTACTTGAGATATCAATCTTGCCTTCCTCTGGTTGTAATAGCTAAAACATACTACCGAAGGTCTTCTGTATGATAAAATTGCTTCTGCTTCAGAATTACTGTTATAGTGACCAACTCTTGGGCCCTGATCCACCCATTTCAAGTAGGCTAAGAACACAGACAAGCTTATTCCATTAGACATAGAGCTGGTTAAATTTTTGTGTGTGGTGCCATAAAGGATGTGAATATAAAGAAATATACTGACTTTCACATTTATCTGCCATGGTGTCCCAAGTGTGTAAATAAATATTTAAAATAGAAATATGTTTTAAAAGATACAGTATCCCATAAAACTGTGCACACAAAGGACAAAATGGAAGCCCATGGAAAACTTCAATTATAACCTGAATCCTCTTAGTGTTTTTTTTTTGTTGTTGTTGTTAAATTTTTTTTTCCTCATGGTTTATTTTCTTATATTTAAAAATTTCCATCTCCTTCCCTCCTCCTCCCCCCTCCCTCCCCTCCTTCTCCCCCTTCCCTCCCCTCCCCTCCACCCATACCTCCCCTCCCTCCCTCTCAAGGCCAAGGAGCCATCGGGGTTCCCCACTCTATGCTAAGACCAAGGTCCTCCCAACTCCCCCCAGGTCCAGGAAGGTGATCGACCAAGCTGAGAAGGCTCCCACAGAGCCCGTCCATGCAGAACAATCAGAGCCCAGAGCCACTGTCCTTTGCTGTTGGCCAAATTCAGAGAGACGGGTTTGGTTGCGTGATCCATCAGTCCCATTCCAACTGGAGTTGGTGATCTCCCATTAGTTCTGTCCCACCATCTCCATGAGTGAACGCACCCCTCTCGTTCCTGACTTTCTCCCTCATGTTCTCGCTCCTTCTGCTCCTCATCAGGACCTTGGGAGCTCAGTCCAGTGCGCCAATGTGGGGCTCAGTCACCTTCCCCATCGGTCGCCAGATGGAGGTTCCCTCACGGTCCTGACTTTCTTTCTCATGTTCTCTCTCCTTCTGCTCCTCATCAGGACCTTGGGAGCTCAGTCCGGTGCTCCAATGTGGGGCTCTGTCATTTTCTTCATCTAGCGTCAGGTGGAGGTTCTATGGTGATATGCAAGAAAATCATCAGTATGGCTATAGGAACTGGCCTTTTCAGGCTCCCTCTCCTCTGCTGCCCAAGGAACTAACTGGGGGCGTCTCCCTGGAAACCTGGGAACCCTTCTAGGGTCAAGTCTCTTGACAACCCTCAGGTAGCTCCTTAAATTAAGATATATGCTTCCCTGCTCCCATATCCAACCTTCCTATATCCCAAGCACCCCATTCCTCCGAGCTCCCCCCGTTCTCCCCTTCACACTTTTCTCTCCCCATCTTCCCTTGGCCCAGTCTTGCCCAACCCTCAAGTTCCCAATTTTGCCTGGCGATCGTGTCTACTATCCAATATCCAGGAGGATTACTATATCTTTTTTTGGGAGTTCACCTTCTTATTATCTTCTCAAGGATCCCAAATTTATAGGCTCGATGTTCTTTAATTATGGCTAGAAACCGATTATGAGTGAGTACATCCCATGTTCATCTTTTTGGGTCTGGGTTACCTCACTCAGAATAGTGTTTTCTATTTCCATCCATTTGCCTGCAAAATTCAAGATGTCATTGTTTTTTACCGCTGAGTAGTATTCCAGCATGTATATATTCCACAGTTTCTTCATCCATTCTTCCACTGAAGGGCATCTAGGTTGTTTCCAGGATCTGGCTATTACAAATAATGCTGCTATGAACATAGATGAGCATATGCTTTGTTGTATGATTGGGCATCTCTTGGGTAGAATCCCAATAGTGGAATTGCTGGGTCCTGGGGTAGGTTGATCCCGAATTTCCTGAGAAACCGCCACACTGCCTTCCAAAGTGGTTGCACAAGTTTGCATTCCCACCAGCAATGGATGAGTGTACCCCTTACCCCACAACCTCTCCAGCAAAGGTTATTATTGGTGTTTTGGATTTTAGCCAATCTGACAGGTGTAAGATGATATCTCAAAGTTGTTTTGATTTGCATTTCCCTGATAGCTAGGGAGGTTGAGCATGACCTTAAGTGTCTTTTGGCCATTTGAACTTCTTCTGTTGAGAATTCTCTGTTCAGTTCAGTGCCCCATTTTTTAATTGCGTTAATTGGCATTTTACCGTCTAGTCTCTTGAATTCCTTATATATTTTAGAGATCAGACCTTTGTCAGTTGCAGGGTTGGTGAAGATCTTTTCCCAGTCAGTAGGCTGCCTTTGTGTCTTAGTGACAATGTCCTTTGCTTTACAGAAGCTGCTCAACTTCAGGAGGTCCCATTTATTCAATGTTGCCCTTAAAGTCTGTGCAGCTGGGGTTATGCATAGGAAACGGTTCCCTGTGCCCATTTGTTGTAGAGTACTTCCCACTTTCTACTCTATCAAGCTCAATGTGTTCAAATTAATATTGAGGTCTTTAATCCATTTGGACTTGAGTTTTGTGCATGGTGATAGATATGGATCTACTTTCATTCTTCTACAGGTTGACATCCAGTTATGCCAGCACCATTTGTTGAAGATGCCCTCTTTCCTCCATTGTGTACTTTTGGCTCCTTTATCAAAAATCAGGTGTTCATAGGTTTGTGGTTTAAGATCCGGGTCTTCTATACGATTCCATTGGTCAACTTCTCTGTTTTTATGCCAATACCAAGCTGTTTTGAATACTGTAGCTTTGTAATAGAGTTTGAAGTCAGGGATGGTAATGCCTCCAGAAGAACCTTCATTGTGTAAGATTTTTTTGGCTATCCTGGGTTTCTTGTTTTTCCATATAAAGTTGATTATTGTCCTCTCAATCTCTGTGAAGAATTTTAATGGGACCTTGACTGGGATTGCATTGAATCTATAGATTGCTTTTGGTAGAATTGCCATTTTTACTATGTTGATCCTCCCAATCCACGAGCAGGGGAGATCCTTCCATTTTCTGGTATCCTCTTCAATTTCTTTCTTCAAAGACTTAAAGTTCTTGTCAAATAAATCCTTCACTTCCTTGGTTAGAGATACTCCCAAATATCTTATGCTATTTGTGGCTATTGTGAAAGGTGATACTTCTCTGATTTCCCTCTCTGCTTCCTTATCCTTTGTGTATAGGAGGGCAACTGATTTTTTGGAGTTGATCTTGTAACCTGCCACGTTACTGAAGGAGTTTATCAGCTGTAGGAGTTCTTTGGTGGAGTTTTTGGGGTCGCTTATGTATACTATCATATCATCTGCAAATAATGAAAGTTTAACTTCTTCCTTTCCAAATTGAATCCCCTTGATTCCCTTATGTTGTCTTATTGCTATTGCTAGAACTTCAAGCACTATATTGAAGAGATAAGGAGAGAGTGGACAGCCTTGTCGTGTTCCTGAATTTAGTGGGATAGCCTTGAGTTTCTCTCCGTTTAATTTGATGTTAGCTGTCGGCTTGCTGTAAATAGCTTTTATTATATTTAGGAATGACCCTTGTATCCCTAATCGCTCCAAGACCTTTATCATAAAGGGGTGCTGAATTTTGTCAAATGCTTTTTCAGCATCTAATGAGATGACCATATGGTTTTTTTCCTTCAGTTTATTTATATGATGGATTACATTGATAGATTTTCGTATGTTGAACCAGCCCTGCATCTCTGGGATGAAGCCAACTTGATCGTAATGGATAATTTTTCTAATGTGTTCTTGGATTCGGTTTGCCAGTATTTTATTGAGAATTTTTGCGTCAATGTTCATGAGTGAGATTGGCCTCTAATTCTCTTTCTTGGTTGAGTCTTTGTGTGGTTTAGGTATCAGGGTAACTGTAGCTTCATAGAAGGAATTTGGCAGTGACTCTTGCGTTTCTATATTATGAAATACCTTAAGGAGTATAGGAATTAGGTCTTCTTGGAAGTTCTGGTAGAATTCCGCATTGAACCCATCTGGTCCTGGGCTCTTTTTGGTAGGGAGGTTTCTGATAACAGTTTCTAATTCTTCGCGACTAACAGGACAATTTAGAGCATTTACCTGGTCCTGGTTTAATTTTGGTATATGGTATTTATCTAAAAAACTGTCCATTTCTTTTACATTTTCCAATTTTGTGGCATACAGGCTTTTGTAGTAAGATCTAATGATTCTGTGAATTTCCTCTGTGTCTGTGGTTATGTCCCCCTTTTCATTTCTGATCTTATTAATTTGCGTGTTCTCCCTCTGCCGTTTGATTAGTTTGGCTAAGGGTTTGTCAATCTTGTTGATTTTCTCCAAGAACCAGCTTCTTGTTTCATTGATTCTTTGGATTGTTTTCTGTGTTTCTATTTTGTTGATTTCTGCCCTCAATTTGATTATTTCCAGTCTTCTACTTCTCCTAGGTGAGTCTGTTTCTTTTTTTTCCAGAGCTTTCAGGTATGCTGTTAAGTCACCAATAAGCGCTTTCTCCGTTTTCTTTAAGTGGGCACTTAGTGCTATGAACTTTCCTCTTAGCACTGCTTTCATTGTGTCCCATAGGTTTGAGTATGTTGTGTCTTTGTTTTCATTATATTCAAGAAAGACTTTAATTTCTTTCTTTATTTCTTCCTTGACCCAGGTGTGGGTCAGTAGTTGACTGTTCAGTTTCCATGAGTTTGAAGGCTTTCTGGGGGTAGCATTGTTGTTGAATTCTAATTTTAATCCATGGTGATCCGATAAGACACAGGTGGTTACTAATATTTTTTTGTAACTGTGGAAGTTTGCTTTGTTACCAAGTATATGGTCAATTTTCGAAAAGGTTCCATGAGCCGCAGAGAAGAAGGTATATTCTTTCCTATTTGGGTGGAATGTTCTATAGATGTCTGTTAAGTCCATTTGGTACATTACCTCCATTAAGTCTTTCAATTCTCTGTTAGGTTTCTGTCTGATTGACCTGTCCATTGGTGAGAGAGGAGTGTTGAAGTCTCCAACTATTAGTGTGTGTGGTTTGATGGCTGCCTTGAGTTCTAGAAGTGTTTCTTTTACATAAGTGAGAGCTTTTATATTAGGGGCATAGATATTCAGGATTGAGACTTCATTCTGATGGATTTTTCCTGTTATGAGTATAAAGTGTCCCTTTCCATCTCTTCTGATTGATTTTATTTTGAAGTCAACTTTGTTGGAAATTAGTATGGCCACACCCGCTTGTTTCTTAGGGCCATTTGCTTGATAAACCTTTTCCCAACCCTTTACTCTGAGTAGGTGTCTGTCTTTGTGGTTGAGGTGTGTTTCTTGTAAACAGCAAAATGTTGGATTCTTTTTTCGTATCCAGTCTCTTAGCCTGTGCCTTTTTATAGGTGAATTGAGTCCATTGATATTAAGTGATATTAATGACCAGTGGTTGTTAACTTCAGTCATTTTTAGTAGTAGAGTTTGTGTGTTTCCCTTCTTCTAGTTGTGCTGGTGAAGGATCGCTAGATGCCTGAGTTATTGTGGGCATTGTTGGTCTCCTTGGTTTGTGATTTTCCTTCTATTACTTTCTGCAAGGCTGGATTTGTGGCTGCGTATTGTTTAAATCTGTTTTTGTCCTGGAATATCTTGTTTTCTCCATCAATGGTGAATGCAAGCTTTGCTGGGTATAATAGTCTAGGCTTGCATCCATGTTCCCTTAGTGTCTGTAGCACATCTATCCAAGCTCTTCTGGCTTTCATGGTTTCCATTGAGAAATCAGGTGTAATTCTGATAGGTTTCCCTTTATATGTTACTTGACCTTTTTCCTTTGCAGCTCTTAATATCTGTTCTTTATTCTGTATGTTTTGTGTTTTGATTATTATATGGCGTGGGGATGCTTTCTTTTGATCCAGTCTATTTGGTGTTCTGTAGGCTTCTTGTACCTTCATAGGAACATCCTTCTTTAGGTTGGGGAAGTTTTCTTCCATCATTTTGTTGAATATGATTTCTGGGCCTTTGAGTTGTAATTCTTCTCCTTCTTCTACCCCAATTATTCTTAGGTTTGGTCTTTTCATGGTGTCCCAGATTTCCTGAATGTTTTGTGTTAAGAATTTGTTAGATTTGTTTAGTTCTTTAATCTGTGAGTTTATTTCCTCTATAGTATCTTCAGAGTCCGAGCTTCTTTCTTCCATCTCTTGTATTCGGTTGAAAATACTTGTCTCTGAAGTTTCTGTTCGTTTACTCAGAGTTTCCATTTCCAGTCATCCCTCAGATTGTGTTTTCTTCAATACCTCCATTTCATTTATCAGGTCTTGTACTGTTTCCCTTACCTGTTTGATTGCTTTTTCATGTTTTTCTTGTTTTTCTTGGGTATCTTTGAGCGATTTATTTATTTTGTCTACCTTTTTGTTTGTCATCTCCATTTCTTTATGGCAGTTTTTTACCTCCTGTTTAAGGTCCTCTATTATTTTCATAAAGTACTGTTTAAGGTCGGTTTCTTCTATATCTTCTGGGGTAGGGTGTTCAATTCTTGTTGTTTCGGGATGTCTGGCTTGTGGTGATGTCATGTTGCCTTTCATGTTGTTGGAGGAGCTCCTGCATTGGCGCCTGCCCATCTCTTCCTTCAAAAGGAGCCCGGAGGCGTTTGGTGTCCTAGACCAATCGTTGCTGTGACTGAAACTGGTTGGATCTCCCCAGTGCCAGAGGAGGACCTATTCCTTGCGTCACAATCTGAAGAAGCCCGCACTCCCTTGCAGGAATCCTCAGACCTGCCTGGAGGCCAGAGTCTGACTCCTCTGGGTGGATGGCCTTAGAACAGGAGCAGGACACCTGAGAACACTAGGGAAAGCTTGGGAGACACACAGGGAAGGGAGTGACCGACACAAGCCTGCAGAGGGAAGTGGGGGTAGGGGGTCTGTGCTCTCTTCCAGGGCAGGTTGCCCCAGGGTCCGCATTCACTCACCAGTTCAGATGGAATGTCCTCCTCTTAGTGTTAAATGATGAAAATCAATTCAAATAAAATATATGTAAATAAAGATGAGAAGGAATGATTTTTTTAAAAAATGTCACTCATTTTATGTCAATTCACCTACGTTTTTAAAGAATAAACTGTCTCTTTTTCCTTTTTTACTACAGAGAGTCATTATAGCCAGGACAAATTATTAAAAACCTTCCATCTGTCCTCTCCAGCATTTGTCTACTTCCATGGTCTGTTTTCCATATGAACATAGTGTCACAGCCTTTGCCTGAGTAGTGCAGACACTAAGAGAAAAGGCTGTTCTCAGGGCTGGAGAGATGGCTCAGTGGTTAAGAGCATTGCCTGCTCTTTCAAAGTTCCTGAGTTTAATTCCCAGCAACCACATGGTGGCTCACAACCATCTGTAATGGGGTCTGGTGCCCTCTTCTGGCCTGCAGGCATACACACAGACAGAATATTGTATATATAATAAATAAATAAATATTTTTTTTAAAAAGGCTGTTCTCATAATGTGTGATATTTCCTATGGGTTACGGAACTCTAAAGCTACGAATGGGTAGTCATAATACATTAGCAAACTATTTATTTTTTCCAACCCTGATGCAGACAGATTTATATGGTCATTGTCAATTTTAATCTCCTGAATGCCCAGTCACAATGGAGTGCAGCAGAGAAACTGAGTCCCCTGAGTCAGAAAGAACCATCAGGCTGCATGTTTAGTGACAGTCAACCAGGACTGTGATTAGCCAATGAGAATGACCCATCTGCATGGCATTCGCCCTCCTGGAGTACAGTCCCTCTCTTTGGTCATACGATAGCAATAAGATACAGAGAGAACATGCCAAAACCCAGAATTATATACACACATTTTAAAATTTGTACTAATCATAGATGGTCAATATGGAGTGAAACAAAATGTCTGGTATCCTTAGGTATGTTATTAATAATGTTTATTTTTGATTTTGAATGGATGTTCATTTACTTGAAAAATATTTGTTAATAACAGCTACCATACCACCTCAGCCTTGCAAATCTTCAGTTCATGAGAGCCGACATGCACATTAATATAATAAGCAAATGATCCTCCTGAATATGTGGATGGGGTAAGTATTGAATATTGAGCCATAAATACCAGAATTAGGTCTCTAGACTTGTGAAAACATATAATGATCATTAGATACAGGGCAAGTACCAGAAAATGTTACCAAGCTGCATACATCTGAACTGAATATTAAACATTTTTATAGATGTCTGCCAGATACACCTTATTCCAAAGCGCTCATTCTTCTAGAAGTAATAGAAAATCATTTCAAATAGAGTAAGAACATGGGTACTTTTATCAGTGAGATGAGCCACCAGTGATGACCATATGTGGCATCATATCTACTTTCCCCTCTCCATGCTTGCTTAAGACTCGTTTGAATTTACAGTTTTTGTGTTTGCCCCTTGATGGCCAAGTTGTAGCAAATCTGATTACCATTAGACAGATATAGATTATCATAAATGGATTTACTTTATAAAAATATCTTACAGTACAACCTATCCTATCCTATCTCATTTCACATAAATGGATTTAGTTTATAAAAATCTTACAGTACAACCTATCCTATCCTATCCTATCTCACTTCACTAGTACCCATCAAGCTAACAATATAGTTTCTAATGGTAAGAATTCTTTATGGTTTATTAGTATTTCATTTTGTATACTTATTAGGTCATTGTAGCCACCCATCTACTGTTGGACACATTGATCCTCTGTCTTGTGAAAAGTGTTGCATAAACATGGCACATATCTTTTTTGTCATATCATTTGCATTATAGTTGAACAAATTTTCAATCCTTCAACAGCATGGAAGAGTCCATTTTCTCTGTATGGACACTGTTGTTTTATGAATAACAGTTATTCATACTGGCTGATTTTAATTAGTAATATTAGGTATTTTTATTTTGGGGTTGTGAGCCTAGCCTTTAATGGCTGAGCCATCTCACCAGCCTGATATCAAGCATTTTTAAAGTAACTATTTGGCATCAGGATGCCTTTCTTTCTTGAGTCACATAATGCTACACAAACACACTCTCCACTAAAACTCTATAGATCAGAAAAATAAGTTGAGAATGCCTTGTCACCTTAACTTTAAAAGACACTAAACAGCAGTGGTAGCCAAACAACAGAAAGCTCACTCCAAAATAAGGCCAACCCAACAGAAATACAGAAAAGTAAGAAATTAATCCATCTATTTTTCCCAAACTGATTTTGGATAAAGGCAACAAAAGCACACATTGGAAGGGACCATCTCTTCAACTCATGGTTCTGGGAATCCACATGCAGAAGAATAAATCCAGATCTGTTCATTGTCTAAGTGAAATACAGTTTAAAAATTAAGTCTAAGTGAAATACAGTTAAAGGTTATGACCCCCAAATTCTGCATTTGTTAGTGTAAAACACAGGGGTATTATCTTAAAATACTAGGCACAGGTGAATATTCTTTGGTTTGTTTCTACATAGCACAGACAAGAAAAGTAAAAAAAAAAAGAAGAAGAAGAATGCTATGCTCATCTAAGATGCTTATCGTAGCAAAGGAAATAATCAGCAGGATGAAAAAGCAGTCTATACAATGGGGAAAAACATTCAAGATGTGAATCAGATAAGCAAGATGAGTAACTGGAATTGCTGTAATACAGATTTAGTATCAAAAATAAGATCGTGTGGGCTGTAGAATAGGAAATGTATCTGCTTTCATAAAATAATCTGAATTTTTATGTAATCATTATGTTACTTTCAGCATTCCCTCCCTTCCACCTCCTCCCTGAAGAACAAAGCTTTCTGGAGGTTTTTGGGTCTATAGAAAGCTACTGCACATTTTATCCATTTCCTCAGCAGCCACCCACACCTTCTTTAGGGCTCATTCAATTCTTCAATTGATCATTACAGAATAACCCTTTCTGTTCTTCTACTTTTCTGAAATACTTCCCTGTATTTCGATTACTGACATCAATTACAAACAAGATGTTCAGGAAGAATCTATGTTGATGCTTTGATATTGGTTATGAAACAAAAAAATGAAAAGGAGTAACACAAAGAAATTGTCAACAAGTTCTTACAAGACAATAAGCCAAAAAGGGAACATAGATCAATTGAATAATTAAAAAATAAACTTAATTAATTTGTGACAAGCTAAAAATGTCATTGTTTTGAGTATAGAAAATATGCAAATACCATATTCACAAAATATTCAATTGGCCTAATTGAGCCAGAATATTGGTGAGTACATATTAATTTCATGACTGTGGTACACAAAATAGAAATATATTTTATACTAAGTCAGCCATAATATAAAAGTAAATGTAGTATATATGGATACTTTCTTTTAATGTACACCAATTAAAACTAGACTTTGTAGTAATATTCTATGATAAGACACTGACCAAAATGAACTTGGGGAAGAAAAGAGTTAATATGAGTTCCACTTCTATCCACAAGGAGCCAGGACAAGAAATCAACACAGGAGCCTGGACCCAGGCACTGAAGCAGAACCCTTGGAGGAGAACAGCTTATTGACTTGCTCAGCTACTTTTTTATACATCTCAGGCCCATTTGCTCAGGGATGGTACTAACCACCATGGGCTGGGTCCTCCTGCAACAATTAGCAGCTAAAATCAGGCCACATAGATATGCCAAGAGGCTAATTTGATTAAAGCAATTGCTAAATCAAGGTTCTGTCTTCCCATATGACTTTACTTGGGGTCACCTTGACAAAACCTAGCCAGTCCACTGCTGGTTGTCTTTTGTCTTTTGAGACAGTCATGACTGTGTTCTGAACCATACTATGGCTACAGTACCCTTCTCCATCAGTTTCATCCACAGGCAGAGCTCTCTCAGTTGCCTGGTGCTCTGGCTCTCTGTTGAACCCATTCCCATGGGACAGCCCCACCCAGCACCCCAGCAGAGTGAGTTCGATGATTCTTAGGCTGATCACAGGCCTGGGGATTCTCCAATGCTACCTCAGTCACTCACTGCCTGAATTATCTATCATCCAGCAAATCTTTTCATTTTCCTGAATCTTCCTGTACCTTTGTATCAGGAAAATCGACTTTAGAATCTGTTTTCACTCTCAGATATATAAATAATGCCACTTTTATAGCAGAAAGTTCCTATTGTGTATGTCATGGACTGCTGAATATTCATATTTATTCAATCATTTCAACTATAACAGTATCAAAGCTAGTGAATATGAGCACATATGTCTGTACATTTCTATTCATCATGTTTCACTGTTTGATCACCACAGAACCTTATGGCATGTTATTTCTCTGTAGCTGTGCTCAACTGAGCTCATGGTCAACCATGTTACATGCCTGAATAAGATTATAGAGCATATACTCTGTCTCCATAAGGCACAATGTGCCCTTCCTTTGTCTAGATACATGAGACAGCACCCTAGCATGTTTGGAACATTTTGAACAATGAATTCACCCCTGAAATGCACAAAATATAAAGAATACGGTCAATGTAGGCACACCAGGCACACTGCTTTATAATGTGTGAGCTAAACCACAAAGCCTGATTGTTGCTTTGCTTGATCTCAGCTGGGAACCATCTTGCCAACTTATTCAACATTTTTACTGTGGCTCTCTTCATATTTCCATCCCTGATTGTGAAAGGGCTTGGAGCATCTGGCATCACTAAAAAATATGAGCTTGTAGAGCAATTTGGAAATACAGGACCAAAAGAAGGAGCAACATTTTGTTTATATGTTAATATAGGTAACCAACTCAGGGGACCATATCCTTGCATTTTCTTTAGATTTCCCTTTTGGGGTTATGAGTGTTAAAGATTAATCAGGAAGAATTAAAGTGACAACTCAGCTTACACAATGCTTCCCATGCAATTCTGAAACCCTTAGTTACATCCTTAGTGCCCACAGAATAAAGCCAGGCATAGTGATGCCTGATGCATACTGCAACACCGTAAGTGGGAAGACAGAGACAAGCTTATCTCCTGAGGCATGCCAGTCAGCCAACCCAAGCTGCCTAGGAAGTTCCTGATAGATATTGATATTTTGATGGAGGAGAGTTATCTGTCTATGTTTCTTTCATTGGTTAATTAATAAAGAAAACTGCCTTGGCCCTTTAAGAGAACAGAAAATTAGGTAGGTGGAGTAGACAGAACAGAATTGTGGGAACAAGGAAGTAGAGTGGGGGAGATGCTTCAGGCAGTCGCCATAGGAGTCTCCATGCTGCTCCTCTCTGAGATGGACGCAGGTTAAGATCCCTCCTGGTAAGCCACACCTCGTGGTGCTACCCAGATTACTAAATATGGGTTAAAGGAAGATGAGAGAATTAACAAATAAGAGGCTGAAACTATGGGCCAGGCAGTGTTTAAAAGAATACAGTTTCCATGTAATTATTTCGGGTGTAAAGCTAGCCGGCGGCTGGGTGGCGGGACGCAGCCCCGCCGCTTCACACTACAGATTGGCGCTCCAATGTGGTGACTAAATCCACTCAGGTTTTTAACCTGAGAGGGCTTTAAATAAAGGAGAGAGAGTTTAACACAGCTTTCTGCTGTTTGCCTGGACGTGCCGTAGAGAGATTTTCTGTTTCTGCAATAGCGGCAGAGAAAAAGCTGAGTCATTTTAAAAAGCAGCTTCCTGGTGCTGTGCTGCCAGTGCAAATTCTGGCTATAAACCATTTCAGTGGCTTTTATGGACTGGATGTTTGTGTGCCCGCTTGGGATCGGGGGAAAAAAGTACTCTGAGACCATGCCAATGGCTCACTGCTCCCTGCCTGCACCTGGGCAGATGGCGGAATCAGGCTTAGGCAAGCGGGACAGCATTTGCGGATTCCTGCCGCCATAGAGAGAGAGGTGTTTTCAGACTGCGCGGTGCTCTGCGCATCAGATTCGGCTGTGACTTGGATTAAAAGAGTTTCTGTGCTGCACGCTCAGTATCAAAATTAAACTGCTGAGTGCAGCTCCAATGTGGACTGCTGTGTACCTGTAACTGTGTGCAGCTCAGGGACACCAAATGACTGAGGCAGTAGCAGCTCTGGCTCTGCTCCGCCATGCTGAATTGTGCTGAGCTCAGACAGGAACTATCGTAATTACCATGATAACAGCGCAGTTAAGGTTTGGACTTGGCTGTAAACAGCGGTACCGTATTACCTCTACCTGGCGCAACTTAAGTTTTTAAGAAGTGGTTAACCTTTTAAGAAGTGCTCCTGGATATTAAAAAATTGCAGATTCACAATAGGACAGATTCAGACATAAAAGACTTTTAAATGAGTCACAGTGTTGGATGAATGTATGTAGGCTTGAGAGAGAGAGAAGAAAATATAAAAAATAAAGTTAATGCTTGAAAAAAGGGGTAAAGTCTTTAAAGAGACAGAATAAAGTAAAGTGATAGAGTGAAAATAAGCCACGTAAAAATGGAAAATTCACAGAGAGTCTGGATTATGTATTTTATTGTGTTTTCTTTGATTTTTTTGACTGTAAAGGAGCTAAGTACAGAGAGACATTTCATTATATGGGCTGCCAGGCTAGACCAGAATGGACATCTTAACGGTATGACTTCAGGATTTGGATCTAAGAACATGATGCTTTGGAAAAGAGTTTCTTCCTTTGTTTTCACAGACGATGAGACTCTGTGGATTGCTTCTATCCCAATATGGTATGATAGACCACGCCCTCCTGAAAGGTTGCTGTGAACATCTTCAAAAAATTACTTCACTCAACTGCCAACTGAGAGGAACCTAGCACACAGGCTATACCATGAAAGACCTAAATAACAGCGCCCCCATTCAGCAGGAAGCAGTTTGGAGAGAAAAAACTGCGCCCATTTTCCCAAATATTGCTTATAAATGTTCTTTTACATTTAAAGGGGGAGATGATATAGATATGAATTTGCATTGGTATAGATTTTAAGGTCAATTTTGTTATATGTATATGTATTTCTGATCTTGATTAAGCTATTGTGATTGTAGTTCATTTTAAAAACTGTAATGTATAATTAGGAAATATAGGTTGTTAATGGATAATCATTGATAATAGTTAAGCTTGTAGTCATGTTATTAGATTTTCTAGATATGTAGAGATATATTTCAGTTAGATAGACATTCTTCATATCTTTCAAAGACTGCAGAATATGGCATTTAATGTTTTAATAACTTAGGGTTTTTCATGACAATGAGACACGTCTGCTCCTGGCAGCACCAATCTACTTCGAGAGGAAGATAGGCATCGAAGAGGCTACTTATGGAGTTTGTTAGCCATTTGGGCAAGAAACTGCTCTTGGCTGGACTGTTCCATAATCTGGACACAAAAAACCCGCAGAGAGAGGACTGCTGAACTTGCCTAAAGGTGAGATGGTCTTTCGGGGTTCCTGATTCGTGAAAGAGTCTGCGAGACGTTCTGCAGGACACAGCAGAAAGTGACTGAACTGTCTTTGGAATTTTTCTGCTTCATGGAAATGTCTGCTGGATACTGTGGGCCTGAAGCCCGAAGATGGATGCCCCAACAGTGCAGAGGAACTTTGGGTGACTGTCTAGGCAGCGAGTTGTCTCTGTCATTTCTAGAGTTTGAAAGTTACAAATGACTTGTTTACTTAGGTGATATTATATCCTTCTGGAGTCTTTGATGGAGTTGAAGAATAAATAGATAGTTAGAGATTTCCTTAGTTATGATAAAAGATAAAATGGATTTAAATATTGTAACTGTAATACTTGCTTGATAACTGTTTTGTTATATGTAATTTTGCTATGTTAAAGTTGAAGCCTTTCTTTTTTGTTTAAACAGAAAAAGGGGAAATGATGGAGGAGAGTTATCTGTCTATGTTTCTTTCATTGGTTAATTAATAAAGAAAACTGCCTTGGCCCTTTAAGAGAACAGAAAATTAGGTAGGTGGAGTAGACAGAACAGAATTGTGGGAACAAGGAAGTAGAGTGGGGGAGACGCTTCAGGCAGTCGCCATAGGAGTCTCCATGCTGCTCCTCTCCGAGATGGACGCAGGTTAAGATCTCTCCTGGTAAGCCACACCTCATGGTGCTACCCAGATTACTAAATATGGGTTAAAGGAAGATGAGAGAATTAACCAATAAGAGGCTGAAACTATGGGCCAGGCAGTGTTTAAAAGAATACAGTTTCCGTGTAATTATTTTGGGTAAAGCTAGCCGGGTGGTGGGACGCAGCCCCGCCGTTCCTTCTACAATATTTTATTCTTTTGTCTTTTTGAGGGACCCACCACCCAGCTCCCAAATAAATTATGTGCAGGCTTATTATTACTTATGAATGTCTGACCTTACCTTAGCTTGATACTTGCCAGCTTTTCTTAAATTATCCCAACTACCTTTTGCCTCGGCTTTTATTTTTTTATTTTATTTTATTTTTATTTATTTTATTTTTATTTTATTTATTTATTTATTTTATTTTTTTTCTCTATTTCTGCATACCTGTGTTTTCTTCTTACTCCATTACTGACTGGGTGGATAGCCCCTGATGTCTTCCCCTCCTTGTTCTCTTGCTCTTCTTTCTTTTTCTCCCCAGATTTCTCCTTCAATTTATACTCTCTGCTTCCCAGTCCTGGCCCCTGCCTCACTACTGGCTGTTTATTCCTTTATTTGGACGATCAGGCGTTTTTTTTTTATTATTTATACACAAATATATTAGAAGTAGCTGGTTTTATACAAAGGACTATAGCATCTGTGGATTTCGTTTTCAAGGGAGGTTTGGACTAATCACTTAGAAAGAGGAAAAACTGAATAAGGCAATGCCCCAGACACTGAGGGAACAGTAGATCTTCATGTACACTACACCCTACAAACACTGGGGAACAGACCTTCATGTACACACCACCCCACAGACACTGGGGAACAGCTCTTCATGTACACACCACCCCACAGACACTGGGGAACAACTCTTCATGTACACACCAACCCACAGACACTGGGGAAAGACAGGCAAAGAATCACAGCTTCACAGTTAATCAAATGCAGCATAAACAAAAGTAACACACCTAAAATAATATTCCCTAATAACAAGGTCTTTAAAAAACAAGTGATAGCACCCAAGGTGCATATTTGGTAGAGTGCTGGAGAAAAATCAATGATACAAGTTCTTTTTGAAATAGAGGACTCAAGAACCAGCAAAGGCTAATGTTCATGCCCAAAGAAAGGAAAAAAACAAAGTCCATGTTCAGATACAGACACCTGACCTTAATGCCTGTGCTCCTCTGTGCTTTTCTGTGATGCTTCTAACCTGTCAATCATTCTTCCTAATCTTTTCCATTCAGAAATGGAATGGAAAAAAAACAAGCTAGAAATACTTGAATACTGCAAAGGTTAACTTATGTATTTTTGCAGTTGGGGTAAATAAGTCTTCCATTTCATAGGGCACAGGGTAGATGCCCACCTTAATTCAGCCTGTTTGGAAAATTCCAGGTAAAGCTATAGAAATGAGAAATAGATTCTCACCAGTCTACAAAAAGGTTTTGTTACAGATCTAATGTACCTTCTGTGATCTCTGCATCTTTGGCAATAGGATAAATCACTGCCACAGCAACTTCAGCTAAATTGCCTCTTTTTTTCCCTGTCTCTGAACTCTAGCTTGTGAAATTGAGTTGCTCCAAAAGCTATGATTTTCTTTTTTAATATTTTTCTTAAACAATACAATATGTTTAATTTTAGCTTTAAGTATGTGCACTACAGAGGAGTTGACTCTGGATTAATCTGGAAGAAATTCACATCCTAAAAAGGAACAGAAAACATACAACATCCTAACAAAGCAATGTGCAGAAGATACTGGGCAGAATGGTCTCAAATGTAAGCTACATGTTATTTGGCTCAGAAGTGAGGATGGAGAGGTGCTGCAAAGAAGACAAACAAATGGTCAGAAAATAAATTAACAATGTATTAATACTAAAGGAGTTTATGATGTCACGTGACCCCCAGTGACCTATGTGTAAAGATGGAGAATAGCTCTATTTTGAAACATAAGACTCCTTGGGAAAAATCCTCTGCTTGGAACTCTAACTTCAACCCTAATTCGGTTCCCACCCTGTGTTAAGTGTACTGAACTTTGTCAAATTCTTTAAAACCACCTTCACCTTTGTGCCTTCGTGAATCTGCAGGTTTGTACCATCTCTAAGAATATCTCCAGTTCATTTTCCACCCTGTTTGCTCTTATGGCATCTTTCAGCCTCTATAACAATCCCCTTCTGAGGGGCTCCACATAGACATTAACAGAAGATACCTGTTTTATCTAAGTGTTAATATGATCTTATACTTCCCTTTTTTCATGTATATTGAATGTTCCAAATATATTTCCTTTCTTATCCCTCCTACTCTTTACAGAGTTCCCCTGAGAGAAACATTGTTTATTTCTGTCTATTATTCCCTTTTTGCTCCTTGTCTGGAAGGAGGTATGAAGAGTGATTTTTCTCCTCGAGTGTCTGTATGTGTCTGTGGAACATTTATTGTTTAGTGGCATGATAAGACAGGCAAGACCTTAAAGAATTTGTGACAGCTACAAAATGTTCTCCACAGAGAGCAGAAACTGAGCAGCCCAAGAAAAGAAAAAGCAAGTAAAAAAAGATGGCCAACACGGTTGGGAGGAAGCAGGGGAAACAGGAGGAAAGTACCAAGACAGAGTGACAGAAGAAAATGTCTGCATTGACTGATATTAATGCTACTGTAAACATTTAGAATATTATAGAAAAATCAGTTAAATCTGTTCCATTTTTATTAATATATCCAATGTACTCTCTAATATATCTGTCCCATACCTAAGAGATCCTCATCTCAACCAGTTCCATGGATCTCCAGATTCATGACTTTGTCTCTGCTCTGTTGACCCATATATTTTAGCCCAAGATAGCTCAGTGATTATTGAGCTTTGAGTACCCAGTGAAAATTAATCGAGTCAACAATCAGTACACAGATGAAAGCAATAACCCTTATCTCAGAACAACTGTCTCTCCTGAAGGTTGGCAAAGCAAATGAATTTTTCTTAAGATTTTAGCATAGGAAAGATACACCACAAAATCATCTGAAAAGAGAAACCAGGCACATAAAATATCATTTTATAGTTTTGAATAATGTGAGTTATGAATCCTGGTGCTTAGGAGATTGTTGAATACTACAGATAACTTCCAAAAAAATCCTTTAGTGACTATTTTCACGGAACTTGTAAAAATACAAAACTTGAAAAGAAGAGAAATGAGACAGATGATGCTACCTAAAGAGGAAAACTAGTCAGTTTTGCTAATATAAATTTACTCTAGAGATGAGAAATGAATTGCATTATTTTTATTAAGCATTTTGATTATTGTTAAAGTATGTTTTCTTACTGTTGTTGGTTGGAAAAGAAATGCTGCCCCCACCCAATGACTCATGTGTTTGAACAGTTGATCCCCAGTCGGTGCCAATATTTGGGGAGATTGTGACACCTTTAAGAGGCAGAGCCTTGCTGGAGAAAGTGTGTCACAGGCTGAACTTTGTGTTTTTGTATTTGTCTCACACTTAACTAGGTATGTTTTAAATTAGAGGAAAAATGTTACTGATTTTCTCAATTGGAAAATGGGTTTGTTGTACTTCTATATTATTTCTTAGCACTGTGTGTGGGGGGGTGGGTGGGGGGGTGTGTGCACATATATGAAGGTGAGAGGCATCACTGTGCAGGCTCCTAGCCCATCCCACTATCCATTGGTCCAAGTTGAAATTAGGTCACCAGATTTTCTCAACAAATGCCTTTACCTTGAGCAATTCTGCTCACCTGTTTTTATCATTTTAAAGCAAAGCAATCAAGAATGAAAGGTTGATTTGACTCTGGTGCTATACACAGTCTATATATTTCTTTATACATAATATAAGGGCAGAAAAGTAATGACAGAGTCTCTGTTACTTGGAGAAAACCCTGCAAGTCTTTTGAGCTTGTAATTCTGGTTGTTAAGATGTTCCTTACACAGCACATATTTATTTGACCCTTCTTACATAAAAAATTCCTGAGTTTTTGACAGTGTGTGATTGAGATTCATCGAAAAATAAAAGAAGATAAAAATGACAAAATTAATCTATGCAGAACATATGGTACAAATGATTGCGATTAAAAAATATTCTAAATTCCAAAGCATTGTTATTCTTGCAGTATCTTCACTGGGTATCTTCAGTGGCATACCCGGCTGTATCAGCTTTTCATCTTGTGGAGTCTAAAGGAATCTATTTCATTTTGTTTCTGCTGCACTGGCCTGCTACCCACTGATTATGTTACATAAATACTTGGTATTCAAAAGACTGGGCCATCGGGGTCCAGCAGGGACTCCATTACCTCTTCAGATGAAACCTAAACAGCAGCTCTGGCTTTGTTAGTTAGTTTACCAGCAGCCAGGGGCAGCCCACTAAGTGCCCGTGGCCATATTGGTGCTGCTGTAATGGTATTCTCGGCCTTACCCACTGAGAAGGTTCTCTGAGTGCATTCTGAGTACTTCACTTTGTAGTTCCCATTCTCACACAGAAATGTATCTTTAGCTCCTAGCTATTGAAAAATAGACTGTGCTCCTCTTCTGAGAATATTCTTGACTGAGGAGATATGTGTACTGCAGTCCAGTTTCTGACACCAGAGCAGCAAGGAGGCCCCTGGAATTGTTTTAACATGGACGGCAAATAACTTCATGCAATATAATGTGAATGGTTGTTAGCACCTAAACTGCTCAATTACACAAACCAGGAGGAAACATTCTCTCTAGCTAATCCACTCTCTATTTTATCTCATAATACCCCAGCCAGTGTATGGCAGACAGACTGATTTTATATCAGACTAAAAATTCTCCCCATAGGAATCTGAGTCTCCCTCACTTTGTGCTCCCATTCTTCACCACAGAAGCCTATGCACACTGGATAGTTCGTGGCATAGGATCAGCAATTTATAAACACGAGTTGCAGGAAGTATTTGGCCTGGTAATACTGCAGCAGGTAGAATAATGCTCCTCCTGAAGATCCATTCCTGCATTTCCCAAAATAACTCTCCTTCTTGATATGTGTTCCTCCATCTCCCAGACCTGGGACCAAGTGCATTTGCATAGCAAAGTAAGACTGTTCCAGATGCAGTGAAGGTTTCTTATCTCATAGCCTTGAGATGGACGCATCATCATTGATGGTGTGTGGACCCAGTGGAATGATGAGGTTTTTTTTTTCCTTTTTAGATTGATTTTATTGAGCTATGCATTTTTCTTTGCTCCCCTCTCTTCTCTTCTATCCCCTCTAACCCTCTCCCATGGTTCCCATATTCCCAATTTACTTAAGAGATTTTGACTTTTTCTACTTTTCATGTAGATTAGATCCATGTATGTCCCTCATAGAGACCTCATTGTTGTCTAGGTTCTACGGAATTGTGAATTTCAGGCTGATTTTCTTTGCTTTATGTCCAAAATGGCGAGTATTTATAAGGGAGACTTGGCATCAGAATCAAGCATCCCAGAGAGACACTTGATTGGGCATTAGTTCCTTGAAAGCTGCAATGGAAAAGGAGGCCTCCAAAACCTGAAAAAGACAGGGATGGATTGTATGCCAAATCTACCAAAGGAGTGCTGTCTTTGCTGCATGTTGACACAAGCTCATGTCAGATTTCTGACTTATAAATTCTTACGACAATAGAGCTAAGTGAAATTCAAGTCCATATTTATGGTAATTTGCTTACAGCAAGAAGAAGCTAAAGCACATACCACTGGTTAAGTCTTCTGTGACATTTTCTAAGTATTCTGGCTGCATGTAAAAACAACTAGATTTCCTGACTCTCTCAGTGGTACCTTGGGCACCTCCTTTCATTATCTGAGGAAAGATAGTGACAAAATGACTTTGAGTGCAGTTAGTTAGTAGCGGGTCAAAACTCTTTCCCAACACAAAACCTTGAAAACAAATTGTTAAGTGCTACTGACTATTTTGCCTATTTAATGATAAATTATATTTATTGATCTATCTGGTTTTATATCTATCTGTCTATTTTTTTTCTCATGGTTTATTTTTTTTTATTTAAAAATTTCCATCTCCTACCCTCCTTCTCCCCCTTCCCTCCCCTCCCCTCCACCCATACCTCCCCTCCCTCCCTCTCAAGGCCAAGGAGCCATCAGGGTTCCCTACTCTATGCTAAGACCAAGGTCCTCCCAACTCCCCCCAGGCCCAGGAAGGTGATCGACCAAGCTGAGAAGGCTCCCACAGAACCGGTCCATGCAGAAGAGTCAGAGCCCAGCACCACTGTCCTTTGCTTCTCAGTCAGCCCCCGTTGTTGGCCACATTCAGAGAGACGGGTTTGGTCGCATGATCCATCAGTCCCATTCCAACTGGAGTTGGTGATCTCCCATTAGTTCTGTCCCACCGTCTCCATGAGTGAACGCACCCCTCACATTCCTGACTTTCTTTCTCATGTTCTCGCTCCTTCTGCTCCTCATCAGGACCTTGGGAGCTCAGTCCAGTGCTCCAATGTGGGGCTCAGTCATTTTCTTCATCTATCGCCAGATGGAGGTTCCCTCACGGTCCTGACTTTCTTTCTCATGTTCTCCCTCCTTCTGCTCCTCAACAAGACCTTGGGAGCTCAGTCCGGTGCTCCAATGTGGGGCTCTGTCATTTTCTTCATCTAGCGTCAGGTGGAGGTTCTATGGTGATATGCAAGAAAATCATCAGTATGGCTATAGGAACTGGCCTTTTCAGGTTCCCTCTCCTCAGCGGTCCAAGGAACTAACTGGGGGCATCTCCCTGGAAACCTGGGAACCCCTCTAGGGTCAAGTCTCTTGACAACCTTCAGGTGGCTCCTTAAATTAAGATATATGCTTCCCTGCTCCCATATCCACCCTTCCTGTATCCCAAGCATCTCATTCCTCCGAGCTCCCCCCATTCTCCCCTTCACACTTTTCTCTCCCCATCTTCCCTTGACCCTCAAGTTCCCAATTTTGCCTGGCGATCGTGTCTATTTCCAATATCCAGGAGGATTACTATATCTTTTTTTGGGAGTTCACCTTCCTATTATCTTCTCAAGGATCCCAAATTTATAGGCTCGATGTCCATTAGTTATGGCTAGAAACCGATTATGAGTGAGTACATCCCATGTTCATCTTTTTGGGTCTGGGTTACCTCACTCAGAATAGTGTTTTCTATTTCCATCCATTTGCCTGCAAAATTCAAGATGTCATTGTTTTTTACCGCTGAGTAGTATTCTAGCATGTATATATTCCACAGTTTCTTCATCCATTCTTCCACTGAAGGGCATCTAGGTTGTTTCCAGGATCTGGCTATTACAAATAATGCTGCTATGAACATAGATGAGCATATGCTTTTGTAGTATGATTGGGCATCTCTTGGGTAGATTCCCAATAGTGGAATTGCTGGGTCCTGGGGTAGGTTGATCCCGAATTTCCTGAGAAACCGCCACACTGCTTTCCAAAGTGGTTGCACAAGTGTGCATTCCCACCAGCAATGGATGAGTGTACCCCTTACCCCACAACCTCTCCAGCAAAGGTTATTATTGGTGTTTTGGATTTTAGCCAATCTGACAGGTGTAAGATGATATCTCAAAGTTGTTTTGATTTGCATTTCCCTGATAGCTAGGGAGGTTGAGCATGACCTTAAGTGTCTTTTGGCCATTTGAACTTCTTCTGTTGAGAATTCTCTGTTCAGTTCAGCGCCCCATTTTTTAAATGGGTTAATTGGCATTTTACTGTCTAGTCTCTTGAATTCCTTATATATTTTAGAGATCAGACCTTTGTCAGTTGCAGGGTTGGTGAAGATCTTTTCCCAGTCAGTAGGCTGCCTTTTTGTCTTAGTGACAATGTCCTTTGCTTTACAGAAGCTGCTCAACTTCAGGAGGTCCCATTTATTCAATGTTGCCCTTAATGTCTGTGCAGGCGGGGTTATGCGTAGGAAACGGTTCCCTGTGCCCATTTGTTGTAGAGTACTTCCCACATTCTCCTCTATCAAGCTCAATGTGTTCAGATTAATATTGAGGTCTTTAATCCATTTGGACTTGAGTTTTGTGCATGGTGATAGATATGGATCTACTTTCATTCTTCTACAGGTTGACATCCAGTTATGCCAGCACCATTTGTTGAAGATGCCCTCTTTCTTCCATTGTGTACTTTTGGCTCCTTTATCAAAAATCAGGTGTTCGTAGGTTTGTGGTTTAAGATCCGGGTCTTCTATATGATTCCATTGGTCAACTTCTCTGTTTTTATGCCAAAACCAAGCTGTTTTCAATACTGTAGCTCTGTAATAGAGTTTGAAGTCAGGGATGGTAATGCCTCCAGAAGTACCTTTATTGTATAAGATTGTTTTGGCTATCCTGGGTTTTTTGTTTTTCCATATAAAGTTGATTATTTTCCTCTCAATCTCTGTGAAGAATTTTAATGGGACCTTGATTGGGATTGCATTGAATCTATAGATTGCTTTTGGTAGAATTGCCATTTTTACTATGTTCATCCTCCCAATCCACGAGCAGGGGAGATCCTTTCATTTTCTGGTATCCTGTTCAATTTCTTTCTTCAAAGACTTAAAATTCTTGTCAAATAAATCCTTCACTTCCTTGGTTAGAGATACTCCCAGATATCTTATGCTATTTGTGGCTATTGTGAAAGGTGATACTTCTCTGATTTCCCTCTCTGCTTCCTTATCCTTTGTGTATAGGAGGGCAACTAATTTTTTGTTGTTTTTTTTTTGTTTGTTTGTTTGTTTTTTCGAGACAGGGTTTCTCTGCAGCTTTTTTAGAGCCTGTCCTGGAACTAGCTTTTGTAGACCAGGCTGGCCTCGAACTCACAGAGATCCGCCTGCCTCTGCCTCCCGAGTGCTGGGATTAAAGGCGTGCGCCACCACTGCCCGGCTAACGACTGATTTTTTGGAGTTGATCTTGTAACCTGCCATGTTACTGAAGGAGTTTATCAGCTATAGGAGTTCTTTGGTGGAGTTTTTGGGGTCGATTATGTATACTATCATATCATCTGCAAATAATGAAAGCTTAACTTCTTCCTTTCCAAATTGAATCCCCTTGATTCTCTTATGTTGTCTTATTACTATTGCTAGAACTTCAAGCACTATATTGAAGAGATAAGGAGAGAGTGGACAGCCTTGTCGTGTTCCTGAATTTAGTGGGATAGCCTTGAGTTTCTCTCCGTTTAATTTGATGTTAGCTGTTGGCTTGCTGTAAATAGCTTTTATTATATTTAGGAATGACCCTTGTATCCCTAATCTCTCCAAGACCTTAATCATAAAGGGGTGCTGAATTCTGTCAAATGCTTTTTCAGCATCTAATGAGATGACCATATGGTTTTTTTCCTTCAGTTTATTTATATGATGGATTACATTGATAGATTTTCGTATATTGAACCAGCCCTGCATCTCTGGGATGAAGCCTACTTGACCGTAATGGATAATTTTTCTAATGTGTTCTTGGATTCGGTTTGCCAGTATTTTATTGAGAATTTTTGCGTCAATGTTCATGAGTGAGATTGGCCTGTAATTCTCTTTCTTGGTTGAGTCTTTGTGTGGTTTAGGTATCAGGGTAACTGTAGCTTCATAGAAGGAATTTGGCAGTGACTCTTGTGTTTCTATATTATGAAATACCTTAAGAAGTATAGGTATTAGGTCTTCTTGGAAGTTCTGGTAGAATTCCGCATTGAACCCATCTGGTCCTAGGCTCTTTTTGGTAGGGAGGTTTCTGATAACAATTTCTAATTCTTCGCGAATAACAGGACGATTTAGAGCATTTACCTGGTCCTGGTTTAACTTTGGTATATGGTATTTATCTAAAAAAGTGTCCATTTCTTTTACATTTTCCAATTTTGTGGCATACAGGCTTTTGTAGTAAGATCTAATGATTCTCTGAATTTCCTCTGTGTCTGTGGTTATGTCCCCCTTTTCATTTCTAATCTTATTAATTTGTGTGTTCTCCCTCTGCCGTTTGATTAGTTTGGCTAAGGGTTTGTCAATCTTGTTGATTTTCTCCAAGAACCAGCTTCTTGTTTCATTGATTCTTTGGATTGTTTTCTGTGTTTCTATTTTGTTGATTTCTGCCATCAGTTTGATTATTTCCAGTCTTGTACTTCTCCTAGGTGTGTCTGCTTCTTTTTTTTTCCAGAGCTTTCAGGTGTGCTGTTAAGTCACCAATGAGCGCTTTCTCCATTTTCTTTAAGTGGGCACTTAGTGCTATAAACTTTCCTCTTAGCACTGCTTTCATAGTGTCCCATAGGTTTGAGTATGTTATGTCTTTGTTTTCATTAAATTCAAGAAAGACTTTAATTTCTTTCTTTATTTCTTCCTTGACCCAGGTGTGGTTCAGTAGTTGACTGTTCAGTTTCCATGAGTTTGAAGGCTTTCTGGGGGTAGCATTGTTGTTGATTTCTACTTTTAATCCATGGTGATCCGATAAGACACAGGTGGTTACTAATATTTTTTTGTAACTGTGGAAGTTTGCTTTGTTACCGATTATGTGGTCAATTTTCAAAAAGGTTCCATGAGCCGCACAGAAGAAGGTATATTCTTTCCTATTTGAATGGAATGTTCTATAGATGTCTGTTAAGTCCCTTTGGTTCATTACCTCCATTAAGACTTTCAATTCTCTGTTAGGTTTCTGTCTGATTGACCTGTCCATTGGTGAGAGAGGAGTGTTGAAGTCTCCAACTATTAGTGTGTGTGGTTTGATGGCTGCCTTGAGTTCTAGAAGTGTTTCTTTTACATAAGTGGGAGCTTTTATATTAGGGGCATAGATATTCAGGATTGAGACTTCATTCTGATAGATTTTTCCTGTTATGAGTATAAAGTGTCCCTTTCCATCTCTTCTGATTGATTTTATTTTGAAGTCAACTTTGTTGGAAATTAGTATGGCCACACCCGCTTGTTTCTTAGGTCCATTTGCTTGATAAACCTTTTCCCAACCCTTTACTCTGAGTAGGTGTCTGTCTTTGTGGTTGAGGTGTGTTTCTTGTAAACAGCAAAATGTTGGATCCTGTTTTCGTATCCAGTCTCTTAGCCTGTGCCTTTTTATAGGTGAATTGAGTCCATTGATATTAAGTGATATTAATGACCAGTGGTTGTTAACTTCGGTCATTTTTTGTAGTAGAGTTTGTGTGTTTCCCTTCTTCTAGTTGTGCTGGTGAAGGATCGCTAGATGCCTGAGTTATTGTGGGCATTGTTGGACTCCTTGGTTTGTGATTTTCCTTCTATTACTGTCTGCAAGGCTGGATTTGTGGCTACGTATTGTTTAAATCTGTTTTTGTCCTGGAATATCTTGTTTTCTCCATCAATGGTGAATGCAAGCTTTGCTGGATATAGTAGTCTAGGCTTGCATCCATGTTCCCTTAGTGTCTGTAGCACATCTATCCAAGCTCTTCTGGCTTTCATGGTTTCCATTGAGAAATCAGGTGTAATTCTGATAGGTTTCCCTTTGTATGTTACTTGACCTTTTTCCTTTGCAGCTCTTAATATCTGTTCTTTATTCTGTATGTTTTGTGTTTTGATTATTTTATGGCGTGGGGATGCTTTCTTTTGATCCAGTCTATTTGGTGTTCTGTAGGCTTCTTGTACCTTCATAGAAACCTCCTTCTTTAGGTTGGGGAAGTTTTCTTCCATCATTTTGTTGAATATGTTTTCTGGGCCTTTGAGTTGTAATTCTTCTCCTTCTTCTACCTTAATTATTCTTAGGTTTGGTCTTTTCATGGTGTCCCAGATTTCCTGAATGTTTTGTGTTAAGAATTTGTTAGATTTGTTTAGTTCTTTAATCTGTGAATTTATTTCCTCTATAGTATCTTCAGAGTCCGAGATTCTTTCTTCCATCTCTTGTATTCGGTTGGAAATACTTGTCTCTGAAGTTTCTGTTCATTTATTCAGAGTTTCCATTTCCAGTCGTCCCTCAGATTGTGTTTTCTTCAATACCTCCATTTCATTTATCAGGTCTTGTACTGTTTCCCTTACCTGTTTGATTGCTTTTTCTTGTTTTTCTGTTTTTCTTGGGTATCTTTGAGAGATTTATTTATTTCGTCTACCTTTTTGTTTGTCATCTCCATTTCTTTATGGCAGTTTTTTACCTCCTATTTAAGGTCCTCTATTATTTTCATAAAGTACTGTTTAAGGTCGGTTTCTTCTATATCTTCTGGGGTAGGGTGTTCAATTCTTGTTGTTTCGGGATGTCTGGGTTGTGGTGATGTCATGTTGTCTTTCATGTTGTTGGAGGAGCTCCTGCATTGGCGCCTGCCCATCTCTTCCTTCAAAAGGAGACCGGAGTCGCTTGGTGCCCTAGACCAATCTTTGCTGTGACTGAAACTGGTTGGATCTCCCCAGTGCCAGAGGAGGACCTATTCCTTGTGTCACAATCTGAAGAAGCCGGCACTCCCTTGCAGGAATCCTCAGACCTGCCTGGCGGCCAGAGTCTGACCCCTTTGGGTGGATGGCCTTAGAACAGGAGCAGGACACCAGTTCAGATGGAATGTCAGTGCACAGGATCAGGGATTCCAGGCAGCCCAGGGTCGCCGCCCAGACAAAAGGGCCAAGGTGGGGGCAAGGCAGGATGGAATATCACACAGCGAACCTGGCAGCACAATCTGAAGGAGCCCGCACCCCTCCACAGGAATCCTCAGACCTGCCTGGAGGCCAGAGTCTGACCCCTTTGGGTGGATGGCCTTAGAACAGGAGCAGGACACCTGAGAATGCTAGGGAAGGCTTGGGAGAGGCTGGAAAGGGAGAAACAGAGATAAGCCTGCAGAGGGAGCTGGGGGATGGGGGTCTGTGCTCTCTTCCAGGGCAGGTTGCCCCAGGGTCTGCATTCACTCACCAGTTCAGATGGAATGTCAGTGCACAGGATCAGGGATTCCAGGCAGCCCAGGGTCGCCGCCCATTCAAAAGGGCCAATGTGGGGGCAAGGCAGGATGGAATATCACACAGTGAACCTGGCAGCACAATCTGAAGGAGCCCGCACCCCTCCGCAGGAATCCTCAGACCTGCCTTGAGGCCAGAGTCTGACCCCTTTGGGAGGATGGCCTTAGAACAGGAGCAGTATCTGTCTATTTCTCATTTATTTTTCTGCTGCTGGAATGGAATGCTGAAAAAATACAACTCATGGAAGAAAGTGTTTAGTTGACTTACAGACTGTTGTTCATCACCTATGAAAACCAAGGCCGAAATCCAAGCAGAGGCTTGAAGGAGAAACTATGGATGGACACTACTTATTGGTTTTCTCAGTAACCTTATATATGCAGCCCTGAAGCCTAGGGATGACATCACCCACAGTGGGTTGGGACCTCCTACATCAACTGAAATTCAAGAAAATGTCTTACAGACATGTTCATAAGCTAATAGGATGGAAGCACTTTTTTCATATGAGATTTTCTCTTCCCAATTACCTGTAGGTTTGTGTCAAGAAGCTAACTGTCATATAAACACACATACAGAGAAAGAGAGGGAGAGAGGTTGGGGAAAATTATTTAAAAGGAATAATTCTTTTCCTGTCTAAAACACCTGATAGTCTAAAAGAGAGCTGAACAGACAATAGTGAGGCAGAAGCAAAGCTATATGAGGCTGGCAGTCAGGGAGTATAAGCAGAAGGAGAAACAAGGAAGAGGAAGACCAATAGAACAAGGAGGGGAGGACACTAGGGGCCAGTCACCCAGCAACCCAGCCAGTCACAGAGTCAGAAGGAAAAGTAAGACATACATAAGTAAAAAAGGAAAAGGCCCAGAGGCAAAAAGTAGTCAGGGGGAGGGTAACTTCAGCCGGCTAGCATCAGGTCAAACTAAGACTGGGAATTAATAAATAAGAATAAGTCTCTATGTGTGATTTATTTGAGAGCTGGGTGGCATCTCTCCCAAAAAGCCAAAAGAGTAAAACATACAACAGAGATACAGAAAGGTTATCTGAAGAAAGAATCCTATGCTGAATGTGAGGACATCAATGGGGTAAAAGATTTACTATAAAGAGATGGATGCCAAATACCAGCATTCATCTCAGGATTTGTTTCCTGCCTGTGGCTGAGAATCAAGTGGCCAAGGGCCTCCCACTCCTGCAGTAATGATTTCCTTCCAGGGTGGAGTCTACCTTCTCAGCCTTTGTCCTTGGGTTACTCTGGCAGGTTTTCTGCTGCTGTAACAGGAAATGTAACAAATAAAAGGAAGCCTTATAGAACTCAAGATAGCAATAATGTCTGGTTTCTTTGGGTGACACTTGGCTTTGGAGGACCACAGGCTATGTTTGAACAGTATCCAGATCTTGGCAGTTCAGGGACTTTGATCTAGTTTTCTTTCTGTGGCTATGACCAAACATTGACCAAAAGCAACTTTGGGAAGAAAAGGTGCATTTCACCTTGCAGCTTGCAGTCAATCATCAAAAGAGCCCAATGTAAGAACTCAAGGCAGGAGCTTAAAGTGGAAACCTGTGGAGAAACTCCATGGCCTACACTGCTCTATTTTAAATGAAATTATGATGTGGCTTACTTTGGCAATTTCTAGACATACATTCTATCATTATAGTGTCATATAAAGCATGATATCAGCACTAAAATATTTTCCCTTGGGGAAGAATTGTCATTATCAAGGTGAATGATGAGAAAACATAATTACTATGGATGAAGAATTAAAAAGAGCTGGGCGATGGTGCCGCATGCCTTTAATCCCAGCACTCGCTAGGTAGAGGCAGGCGGATCTCTGTTAGTTCGAGACCAGCCTGGTCTACAAGAGCTAGTTCCAGGACAGGCTGCAAAGCCACAGAGAAACCCTGTCTTGAATAACCAAAAAAAAGGAATTAAAAAGAATAATGATTCTTGAGTTGGTAGTACAAGAAAAATGAGGCTGGGTAGTTAAGCACTGTTGATTAGAAAATAAGAAAGAGTCAGTTGCTGCAGTTGGTGATTTACGATACCCTCTTAGTGCATACATTGAGGTTATTTGCTCCAGAAGAAAACTGTAGAGAAATTCATAATTCATACTCTTTAGAATACATTTATGATGAAGCAGCTAATGCTAACAAGTGAGCAGAGCAGATATTCAGAGTCTCATGCTACTGTTTTCAGGATGCTTAAAGTAGCATTTTTTCTTTGCTTTAGTAATGCAGCTGCTTTTCAACAAATCTCTTTTCATAATCACAGGTGCATGAGACACGCTAGATACAATAAAAGGAATTTGAAAAACTAAATGTAGGGCTAGGGCTAGATCCTTGACTCTCTGTCAATGGAATTCTTAAGACCTGTCTCATGAAGTTCAATTCTTATGGTAATATAATGAATTTAACAGTTTAGATGTGTATAAACATATATATATATATATATATAACATAAATGTATCACACACACATATATATATATATATATATAAAATCTGTTATGATTCCAAAAGGTATAGATCTTTTCAATCATTGATAACAGATATAACTCAGATATGTGTCTTATCAGTTAGTTTAGCAAGTTTCAATGAAACTCTTTATGTCCTTATATATAGATAGACATGGTGACTCTCAGTTATTCATTTTGATTCAGTACAATATTTGACCTCTTATGTGTCTCAAATGTTTATAAACTAGGCTATTTAAAAATGGTTTAAGAAAAGTATGTATGAAGGCTCCTGATTTTTGTATCCTGCTAGTTTGATGAAGGTATTTATTAGTTGTACACCTTTTCTGGTAGAGTCTTTTGGGTGTTTATGTACAAAATTATATCATCAACAAATAAGGAAAATTTTACTTCCTTCTTTCCTATTTAATATCTCTTTCAATTGTTTAATTGCTCTAGCTAAGATTCAAGTACTGTAGTGAATAGGCATTAAGAGAGTGGGCAACCGTGTCTTGCTCCTGATTTTAATAGAAATGTTTTGAATTTCTGTTTAGAATAATGTTGGCTGTGGACTTGCTATTGATTACTTTTACTATGTTGAGTTATGCCCTTTTATTCCTAATTTCTCTATAAATTATCATGAATGGATTTTGGGTGTTGTTAAGGACCTTTTATGTATCTGATAAGGTGATTATGTGGGTTTTTTGCCTTTTTGATAATGTTATGTTGCTAAAGACACTAATTATTTATGTCATAGAATGTGAACAAATTGAGCTGATTCCCAACTAGAAGCTCCACACTCACTGCCTAGTGTTCATGGTTCAAGAAAATACTTTCTAGGCTACTAAATGAGAAGGTATCATCAATTTCACTCAGCTACAAACTCAGTGACCTACAACTTCCTGTAAGATAAACTGGTATAATGGTGACACAAATGATATGTGACCAACCAACCTCATCTGATAGGATTTAATGCCCCCACTCATCCATGACACTGTTATTTATTGTTATTTACCAAGAAATTGAGACTATATAGATCACAGACCTAGGGGAAACCCTATTATTCTGCTAAAGGAAAATAGCAATACAATGACTTCTAATGACATATAGCTATATCCATATAAAAATTCAACCCTCATTAGAGAAATTTCCTCTTTCTTTATATGGTAATTAGTGAAGACATCCACAGTTGGACAATGTGCAGAGAGTGAGCTACTTTGAAGTACTGAACCCTAAGGTCAATGCTTTAATGAAACCCCGTCACTCAAGGCTCAGGGATCTATTTGGAGTAGGAGGCTGAAAGATTGCTAGAGCCAGAGGTAGTGAAAACTCAGAAGAAAGTACTTTCCAGGTACAAGGCTGACAAACATGTGAAAGCATAGAGACTCTGATAGCATGTGCAAGACC
Source organism: Arvicola amphibius (assembly GCF_903992535.2). Taxonomy (NCBI): domain Eukaryota; kingdom Metazoa; phylum Chordata; class Mammalia; order Rodentia; family Cricetidae; genus Arvicola; species Arvicola amphibius. The sequence goes on along the minus strand of NW_024582311.1, from coordinate 203,322 downwards.
TGCAGAGGTTCAAACCAGACAAAATTTCAGTACTGACAATGGGAAACTGACACAAATTCTACCCCTCACCAAGAATCTATTTCCAACTAATGCCTGCTGGAAAGGTAAAATCAATTTTCCTCAAAGGAATGTCATCGGGTACACCAACCATATGCCAGGCAGGCACCATACTCGTGAGTGGCTGTCCAATATAGAACAGACTCCATAGTGTGTGTGTGTGTGTGTGTGTGTGTGTGTGTGTGTGTGTAGTGTGTATTGTGTGTGTGTGTACATGAGGGAGAGAAGTAAAGAGAGAGACAGAGAGAGAAAGAGTACTTGGAGTAGAGTGATAGGGAAGTGGGGTGGTATTCTTGGAGGATTTGCATAAGGGAACAGAATATCATCAATTATATAAAAATTTTAAAATACAAATTAAACCAAAAAAACCAGAAATATACCAAGGCACACACCTCTGTGCACGTGGGGAGTTCTAATTTGATTCAGCAGATTTATTAATAACAAAAAATATATACAATAGGAAGAAAGATGAGTTGGGGTACTAGGAATATTTGAAGTGAGTAGTGGAGATTGGAAAAGATCAATATATGTTATGTAAATGCATAAAATTTTCAGATAATAAAAAATCCACAAAAAGGAAAACAGTGTTACAATAAGCAGGCTTGAATTTAAATTCTATCTTACCTACAGAATCTACACACTACTACAGCAAGATTAATTTTGTGTAATTCCCAAATAATATAACAAGTGATATTATTTTCCAAGTTAGTAATCCACGACAACTTCGAAGTCTAAAAAGTTTTGATGTAAGCTTTTGTCCTAATCATAACATAAATCTTTTGCCCTTAATCTATTCTGTCTCACCAGGGTGAAGTATCCCTGTGTATGTTTGTTATTTCATTTCTATTAACACATAGGGAAGCATCATAGATACATGAATTACAGGATAATGTGAATTACTACACCCATCTGTGGGAGCCATTTCTGTTTGGAATACCACAACAGAAAACTATTTGTCATTCAGTGACAGATGGTGGCCAGCTTGAGAAGGTTTTTATTACAGCTTGCTAGAGAAAGCAGAAGTGAGGAGATAATAACAGCATACATCAGCCTCCACACATCTCTGTTAACATCATTTAGGTTCTTGAGAGTTTGTGACTTCTTGCCTGTATATAAAAGGAATCAATTTGTACCCCTGAAACACAGGAAATACAAATTTACCTCCAAATTTGGAAACCATTTTTTCCATCAGGATTGATTAATCTGCAGGTTTGCAATTTTTTTTGAAAAAAAAAAAACTCTAAATGCTTTACTGTATGTTTAAATATATATACAGGTTTGAAATGATTTTTTTCTCATTTTTTTATTAAAAATTTCCATCTCCTCCCCTCCTCCTCCCCCTTCCCTCCCCTCCCTTCCACCTATACCCCCACTCCACCCCTCTCCAAGCCAAAGAGCCATCAGGGTTCCCTTCACTATGTTAAGTCCTGATGAGGAGCAAAAGGAGGGAGATAATGAGCAAGGAAGTCAGGACCATGAGGAGTGCATTTACCCATTGAGACGGTGGGACAGATCTAACGGGAGACCACCAAGTCCAGTTGGAATGGGACTGATGGAACAGGGGACCAAACCGGACTCTCTGAATGTGGCTGATGGTGGAGGAGGACTGAGAAACCAAGGACAATGGTGATGAGCATGAACTCTACAGCATGGACGGGCTCACTGTGAGCCTTGTCAGTTTGGTTGCTCACCTTCCTGGACTTAGGGGGAGCTGGGAGAACCTTGGACTTAACATAGTGAAGGGAACCCTGATGGCAGGTTTCCAATTTATGTATGGACACCCAAACATGGTTTACCATGAGTCGATACAGGGAATTAAGTGGTATCTTAGTAATATAAAATCCACTGCTAACATGAATCATAGGGTATAGATTTATTATATAAATATCAGCTAATAAAAACATATAGCATCAGTTTTCTGGTTTTAAATACATGTATCTCTGTGCATGTACATATTTGGGCACAAATTTAAAGAGTAGATCATCCCATGTATTGTGGCCATTATCTCTTGTACAACATGATTAAGTGATATTTACATTACTTGTTTTAATATAGAAATGATATTGTTTGATCATGCATCCTACAACCTAGTTAAATTCCTTTATCAGTGTTCTCAGACCAGGGTGTTTATTGATAATTTTCTGCTTGATTATGCCATTGGAAAATTTAGTAGATCTTCTGCTGTTAGTCACAGACTCTAATTATTCTCAAACAGCACACACATACACATTCATCCCATTTCACAGAAAGGTGGCATTACTCTATTCTTTCCAATCTTGATTCCCACCCTGTGAGTCTAGACAAGTTGTCTATTTTGTCCACCATGATGATAACCTCTGAAGGTGAGGGTCCACTTTGCTTTGTTCCCAAGAGAAGGAAACACAAACAAAGGTACTGAGAGCACTGCTGCCATGCCAGAATTAAACTAGAACTTGTATCTGGTAAAGATAGGATGCTATCCAATCTACATCTAGACTTTGTTCTTGTGGCATCACTAAGGATGCTTGTGGGTCCTTTTCAATTATAATTACCCAAAGCCTGAGAATACCTGAACAACTAGTCTATACGCTGCTATAGCCACCCAAAATAATACAAGATACATCAGCACCTGAGGTGTGTGAAATTTACTACAGTAAATTACTCATAATTTGTCTATTTTGAGAATAAAAGCCAAATGGTGGTGGCACACGCCTTTAATCCCAACAATCAGAAGGAGGCAGAGGCAGGTGGATCTCTTTGAATTTGAGGCTAGCCTGGTCTCTAGAGTGAGTTCCAGGTCAGCCAGAGCAGCACAGAGAAAGCACGTCTTGAAAAAAAATGAAACAAAGCCAACCAAACAAAAAACCAAACAAAAAGAATAAAAGGTACAAACAAGCAGTAGGGTATGCACAGATAATACCATTCTAGTCTCGTGTCCTGCATGGACATTTTTGCACAGTGTCAACAAATGAGATGCTTCAAATTAGACTTGATTAATGCATCAATTTGCTTACAATTATTCAAGTCTTTCCCATTAGTTTATCTTCTTAGGATGGTGTCTTAGGGTTATTATTGCCATGATGAAACACCATGACCAAAGCAACCTGAGGAAGATAGGGTTTGTCTTATACTTCCACATTGCTGTTCACCATACACTTTCACATTGTGGTCCATCACTGGAGGAAGTCAGGACAGGAACTCAAACAGGGCAAGAACCTGGAGGCAGAAGCTGATGCAGAAGTCATGGAGGGGTCCTGCTTACTGGCTTGTTCCCCATGACTTATTGAGCTTACTTTCTTATAGAACCCAACAACACCAGCCAAGGGGTGGCATCACCCCCATAAATTACTAATTAAGAAAATGCCCTGTAAGTTTGCAGGCAGTGAGTCTTGTGGAGGAATTTTCTCAATTGAGGTTCTCTCCTCTCTGATGACTCTAGATTGTGACAAGATGATAGAAACCTAGCCAGTACAACTGAACTCTCCTCAACTTGACACACCCACATATCATTCTTAAGCCACAATATTTTTTTCTTGTTCCACCTCAGGTTCACACATTGATAAAGACATCAAATTATAAAATCATTTTACTAATTTATAAAGTCCCACAGCCTTTCAAATTCAAACACATCAATACTTGTCTTTCTAAAAGTATCCAACTCTTTCAAAATAGAAAGTCTCAAAAAAAACTTCAAAATCTTTTCCTTATTTTGAAAGTTTTAAAGTTTAAAGTTTTAAAGTTTAAACTGTGGGATCCTATAAAATCAATAATCAAAACCAAATGTTTTCTTACTTACAAGAGAGCAACACCAGGGCACAATCACAATCAAATCAAAGCAAAACCAAGCTCCAACCATGTAAATAACCCAGTATCCTACATCTGGTACTCACTCACTCTTTTCTGGGCTCCTCCATGGGACAAGGGCCACTTCTCTGGTCACCCTCTGCAGCACACACAGCTTGTCCTTTAGGCTCTGGAAGGCTCCACTCCAACCCCTGCCACTATTCTTGGTGGTCAGCCCAGAGTACTGGCATTTCTACAATGCTGGGGTTTCTTGCTACACCTGGGCTTCACTCTCACCAACAGCCTCTTCTGGGCTCTCCTCGAGAACTCCAGTCCTCTCCCACAGTGCCAAGCCTCAGCTGCTCCAGGTGACCTCTTCATGCCTTTAAAACCAGCGCCACCTCGGTGACTCTTCCTCTGCCAAGTTCAACTGCCAGCATGTGGAACAACCCTGGCAGCCTTGAGACATAGTTTCTGTGTGCTGAGTGGGAACATGCAATTCCCTGAAGAGTCACCTCAATGATTCTAGTCTCTTATTATTCACAGCTCATCCTCAGTTCCCACTGACCAGCATCCCTTGTCCCAGGAAAGGAAAGGTTTTACTTCAGTGGTTCTGGTCTCCCATGAATCACAGCTGAATGTTCAGTCCCAAATGACGAGCAAACACTACAGATTGTTTACACAAAAGGCCTGATTGAGTGTTTGCTTCCTTCTCAAACTTCACAGGTCAAGCCTCCATTGTCTGCTCTGACATCAAGATTTTTTTTATCTTCCAAGCATTAAGCTTCTACAGAGCATCCCACAGAGCTCTTTTTTCTTTTGTTTTTCAAGACAGGGTTTCTCTGTAGCTTTGGAGCCTATCCTGGAAGGAGCGCTGTAGAACAGGCTGGCCTCGAACTCACCTGCCTCTGCCTCCGGAGTACTGGGATTAAAGGCCTGCACCACCACAGCCTGGCTTCCACAGAGCTCTTAACATTCTTATCTCTTCCAGTCCAAAGTTGCAAAGCCCTTCCACAATATTCCCCCAAACTCACCATCAGGTCTGTCACAGCAATACCCCACAAGTCAGGTACCAATTTCTGTCTAAATGAGGGCTGCTATTGCAGCAATGAAACACCATGACTAAAGGAACTTGGAGAGGAAAAGGTTTGTTTGACTTACACTTCTGCATCACTCTTCATTCTCCAAGGATGTCTGGACAAGAACTCAACTGGGCAGGAACCTGGAGACTGGTACTAATGCAATAACCATGGTGAGGTACTGCTTACTGAATTTTCCTCATAGTGCATTCAGCCTGCTTTCTTCAAGATCCCAGAACCACCAGTCCATGGAGGGCACCACCCACAAAGGGCTGGGTCTTCCCCCATCAGTACTTAATAAAGAAAATGCCCTACAGGCCTGCCTGCAGCCTGATTGTATGGAGGCATTATCACAATTGACAAATCCTCCTTTCTGATGGCTCTAGCTCCTGTCCAATTGACAGGAAACCAGCCAACACAGGTGTTTACCTTTGTGCCTGCTCTACCACATACCTAGACTCTCATTAGAGATATGCCACATCATCGAATCATCTTCTTTTGTATTTGATTTGGAAGCTACCCGCTCAAGGAATATCATCCATTTCAGTATCTTCATCATGCTCAAACCATCCTTTCCCTTTCCAACCTAATGCAATTCTGTTACTATCATCTCAGTTACTAGCAAGTCATACTTGCTCATTTCACTCGGCAATCAATTGTATGGACCTTGGATCGAATGTCTCTTCAACACCCTAACCATTCATTTCACAATTCAACCAGGGTTTACTTTTAAAGGCCAATATTCTTAGTTTATACATCAAATCACCATTTATTCACTGGGTCATCTGGGGCTAGCAAAACATTACTGAGTAGCAAATAGTCATTTGCTTAAGGAGTATTTATTTTCTGCTGCCAACAGTGCTGAATTTTAATGTATCTGTTTCTTTATTCTTACCTCTAAGGACAGCTCCTTGGAGAGGCAGCTTATTTTCTCTTTCTTTCCTTCCAATGAGAATTATTATGAAGAAAAACACAATTCTGGATATATCGGGTTACAGGGTTTTTCCCAGCATTACAATACAGTCATGGAAGACATCTGAATCTACACTGTGTATCACAGAGCAAGGCAATTATAAAAGATTGTTGGTGTAGTTGAAGTGAGTTCTTCTTAAAATTCTGATGCTTTAACATAACCTAATAAAATTTACCACTAGTATATGACATTCAAAACATGTCATTCCAAGGCTGCATTGTCCTTAAACTGTTGCCTTTCTATGCTGAGAAGCTATGGGAGTTAATCGCAAAACGGTCCCGCCTGTGAATCTGATGTTTACCTCAAAAGGAATAGATGAGAAAATGTGCCTTGTGTTATAACTAAGGAGTTAGTGACTAGATCTCATACCTGGGCCCACAACTCCTGTTGACCTAAAGTCGCCCATGTCTGTAGTGTGCCATTAACTCCTGCTTTTTAGTAGTCATGTGGTCTTCAATTTTGATCTCATCAGCATGTTTTGAAGCATACAGTAGATTGGATTTAAAGTTCAGTGAAGTTAACATTACCTAAAATCCCAGGAGCAACTCAGAATTACTTTTTACAGGTGTAACCACATTTGTCTCTTAGGCATAACATTGAAATGAATGAAACAATCATTTTACTCATTACAATGGTCATGGTATGTTTATTTTTTAATAATTCTATTTAATTTAATAATTCTGTTTAAAATTGTTGAGGCAAATATAAATATGAAAATATTAGAATATTGACAGAACTCCATATTATCACCCACTGGAATAGACCCCCAGTCACAGATTTGAATCAGGAAGTTACTTTCACCAAGAATCATAAACTGACCTTGGTTGTCCTTGGTAAAATGTGCTTTATTTATGCCTGTGGCTCACCTGACATAACCACATATATGTCAACATATTATATGCCCATTTATGTGCATGCTTGTATTTATTTTCTCATAGAGCATACCCCACCATTATATGTGCTCTGTCTACTACGTAAAGTATATCATTACTAATTCTAGAATAAAGAAGTTCTTTGTTGGAAATGTTTAATGAAAGTATAGATAGTGAGGCAAGGAGTACAATAAATTCAATAGATAACACCAAGTGATTCAAAGCGAATTTTATAATTCAAACATGCAAATTGTTTTACATTTTTGCTGTTGTAACATATATACCATAGAATTGGTGAGTTCTGAATGGAGGGTCCAGTAGAATCAGTAATAGCCATAATGCTGTGTCACAATTATTACTGTCTTTTTCTAAAAGAAAATTTTGTCACCTAGACAGCAACCCTGGGGCCTGTTTATCAGTATGTGCTCATCCTTACCCCAAAGGTTTGGAAATCTCATCACATTTTATCTCAATAAGCTTCTTATTCTAGATAACTCATACCAGTGGTATTCTACAAGATGTTCCTGAGTCTGTTGACGTTACATCTTTCAATGTGATCTTTTTAAATCCCCTTCATGTCATGGCATGTATTCAAACATTATTCATTTCTAGGGCTGAATACTATTACACCTTTTATTCTACAATCTGTGATATTTTATATTCTTATTGATGCACATTGAATTGTTTCAAAATTTTACAATTATAAATACTGTTATAATCAACATCATTTTACAAACATCTGCTACCAACTGTTTTCAGCTTTGGGGGACACGTCCCTTGATGGAATCACTGGGTAATAAGTTCATAGGGTAAAACTGGTTGTCTGAACACAAGCAAAAATTTGTTACCATAGCGATCACCTTTTACAATGTCATCAACAACACCTGGGTCTTAGAATTTTCCTACAGCCCAGCTCAGGACTTCTTAAATTTGTTTCACTCATGACACACTTTTGCCTGAGAAATTTTTAAATAATCTTGTGGAAAAAGATATTCAAAACACGAAGACAGCTAGTCTCAGCTTCTTGACCATTTTAGCAGTGTCCGGATGTATTCTAGCTCATGGAATAAGCATTAAATTCAATTGTAAAAAGTGGTGGTTACTCCTATAACATTTGTGCTAACATTTCCCTAATATGTATTGCATGCAGGTCTCTGTCGTGGGTCACACAGTTTGTAGGGGACCGATTTTGATGAGTACTGCTTCCCTGAGGTAGCATCTAAAACACGTTCACGCACCATGAATGCTAGTAAGTAGTAATAAAAATAATAGTTGGGAACCAGCTATATTTCTTTGTTTTATGGCAAAAGTAAGTTATATCTTCATTAATAGGGTCTTCCCCTCCTGCCACGCACCGCGCCCCCATGTATGCGTTTGGTGCGCTGGCACCCAGTTTACGAGATTCGGGCAAGGGGCAGGAGGTTAAAATACACAAACACAGACAGACAGAAAGACAGCGACAGCGACATGGGTCGTCCTTGAATTCCCCAAGAATGCCCCCTTTATTGTGTTCAGGGGCAAAATATATAGAGATAGCCATGCCCCAGCCAAACCCACCAGAAACCACTCTGCCATCAGGAACTCCTGAAGGTCTCGTGCTCAGAACAGCTGTAGGCACTCAGATCAGGGGATTACAAGAAATTCAGGATCTGGGGTCTCACTGCTCCCAACATCTCCCCCCTAATTATTTTTATAAAACAGAAGACCTTCCTGACCACACAGCCTTTTGGTCATTTTGATTGAACCTGTACTTAGGAGAGAGTGACAGCATCTCAGAAGAATACTGGTTTTTAGGGAACACAAGAGAGCAACTTAAGCCTGTAAGACAGGTAGATTCAAGTATCCCAGAGACTGTTGGTTCCTCATACTATTTCCCACACACCCTCTTCCCCTCAAGTGAACAGAGGTGTGTGACCATATCAGACTTGGGACTTTTAGGAGTGGCTTTGCAGTCAGAAACCACTGCTCCTTCAGCAGTTCCCTAAATAACATACCCCAGCTGCCATACCCCGTGGCATATTCATTCTTGTCAGGTGAGTGCATGGAAGACGTCTTGTTCGTGCACCTCTTTGGCTTCCCTAGTAGCCCAGCTGATCCTGCTTGTGCTAAGTGACCATATGCTGCATTCTCATGGGTTGTCTGATCTTACACAGGATTTAAAGATGAATGCCCATGGCAACAGGCATTAAGATTGCCAGCAATAGGGTCCCCAGTCACCACTGGACCCAGACTCCCATTTAGGCTATGGTATTCAACCATCCCTTTGGCTAAATAGTTACAGTCTGGTGTGCTAATTGTAACATTTCAAAGACTATTCAAGTAGCCATTAAGTTGTTTCACCACATAAGAGGCATTAGCAATATTAACAGACGTCATACAAATGGAATAAGTGTGAACAAGACATTTGTTTACTAGCCATAAGTCCACGTGCTCCTACAATAGGGTAGTCTCTTGATTTAAATTTGCTGCCACAGACTCTTTGGCGTGCATAGCCTAGAAGTGCCACTGCCTTTTCCTTGCCCCACTGCTGTGTTCTCGGGCAGCCCAGTGGGGTCTGTTCTCCAGCTTGTCTCAGCTCCAGCACTTGTTGTGCACTGCTGTGGCATCCGCCAGGCTAGGCACCAAGTGGGCTGAGGCAATGTACCTTCCACCACAGTCACCTAGCAAAGCTCTGCTTCAGCTGCCTTCTAGCCCCAGCTGTATTCCTTCTGGGTCCAAACTGGTGCATGAAGTGGAGCAGAACTCAGGGAAGCAGGCTTGCTGTTCTGCAACCACTGAAGGGACCCCACTTAAATTATCTTTTAGGGAATTTGGGCATTGTCAATCTGTCTGGCTACTTCCTGCTGGGCGGGGACGCTGCATTCTTGGGGGTATTTACTACAATTTACTGCCATTTTCCAGTAGCGCTCAGATGCGGGTCGCGGTCATGCTGCGCTTCTGCGCCCTGAGGCCCGCGCTGGAGTGGGCCTAGCGTTCTTGCCTCCTTGGTCCTTGAGGCAGGTCCTAGGGTTGCACGGATCGCAGCCCCTCAGCGCCTGCCTGGAGCCGCTTGACCTTGGAGCCGCCACCACTCACACTCCACTGCCACATTTCAGGAGGTCTCGGGGATTCAAACCACATGAATTTCAAATAAATCCTTAGGCTCTCATCGTCTGTGGAGACAAAAACAGAACCTCCTTTCCAAGCATCAAATTCTTAAGCCCATATTTTAAAGTCAAGATATCTTTCTTAGCAGTCCCTAGAATCAAATGTCTTTCTCCAGTCCAGAACACAAAAGACAACACAATCAACATATCATACATCTGTACACATTTATCTTTTTAAGCTATATACATTCTTTCTATCTTTTCCCAATACATACATCCCCTCCGGCTGGGGACAACCCTGTTCGTTTACCCCTCTTTCTCGGTTGGAGTTCCACTTGCATGCCAAACCGAGCGAAGGACGTCAGGAATAACACATATACCCCAATCCACCCTCACCTTCTGAGGGCGAACTCTCAGCATTCCCTAGTTCCCAATATCTCGGCTGGGACCTCCAATTTCCGCGCACCATGCCCCCATGTCTGTGTTTGGTGCGCTGGCACCCAGTTTACGAGATTCGGGCAAGGGGCAGGAGGTTAAAATACACAAACACAGACAGACAGAAAGACAGCGACAGCGACATGGGTCATCCTTGAATTCCCCAAGAATGCCCCCTTTATTGTGTTCAGGGGCAGAATATATAGAGATAGCCATGCCCCAGCCAAACCCACCAGAAACCACTCTGCCATCAGGAACTCCTGAAGGTCTCGTGCTCAGAACAGCTGTAGGCACTCAGATCAGGGGATTACAAGAAATTCAGGATCTGGGGTCTCTCTGCTCCCGACACCCTCCTGTTATGGAAAGTAACCAGTAGCATCGGCAGAACCCATGATGGTTAGGGGGAGGGTATCTATGAACAATAATTCAACAAGATATAACTCATTCCTGGCACTGGAAGTCTTACTCGGTGGCATAAAACATCTAGTCATAGCATTGTCTTCCCTATTATGTGGTGACTACATTTAAATTTCTTACATGTCTGTGTAAATGTTGGGAAGCTTCTACAGTAGTAGGTTGCCTTGTGGCTTTTCAAAGGGCCCTTAGTGCTAGTTTTCTCTTTTCATATTCCTTATTTTACTCTGGCCTCCCTTTTTCCTCACTATTCAATCCTATTCTTATTTCTCTCTTACTTCTTTGTAAAATATTCCATTTTTCAGCCCTAGGAGAACATCTACTACTATTATTATACTAAAGGTATATAGCAATATAATGATTGCTAATGACATATTGATATATAGAACATAACATGTCTTAACTCTCTTCAGAGAAGTTTCTTGCAGTATATGGTAATTAACCTGAGCACCCACAACCGGACAATATGGAGAGATGGTTTTGGAGAACTCAGCCCTAAATTTGGTGTCTCTATCAAGCGCTAACAAATTTATGTGGAATAGAGGGTAGAAAGACTGTAAAAGACAGAAGCGATGAGTGACTCCAGGAAAAGAGCATCTTTGAGACACAACAGGGCAGATGTTCATACAAACTCACACACTGACATCACACACAACATCTCCACAGGTTCAGACCAGACAAAATCCTAGCATTGAGAAGGGAAAGTAGACACAAACTCCCATCCCTAGCCAGGAATTTACTTGCAATTGATACCTACTGAGAAAGCAAAAACTAGATTTCTCCAAGGAAGTATCAATTAGTACATCAACCACACTCCAGGGTAGGCTCCATGCCTGAGAACAGTTGGCCAACACTAATTAGACTCTAGGTTTTTAGTGTGCTTATGTTTCATCCCATTTGAGTAACTTTTTGTTTTGTTTTAAGTGTGTTTTTTGTTTTGTTTTTGTTTTTAAAAGACAGAAAGAAGGAACATGAAGTTGTGTGTACAGTGAGGCTGGGAAGATCTGGGAGGAGATCAGGAGGGGAAAGATAGCAAAATATACTAAAAAATCAAATAAAATTGGAACAGGTAAATCAAACCTTAATTCGCAATGAATTATAACAAATTTATTTTTAATTATATGGTATAAATATTATTTTATCATTTATTAAATGTGAAAAACTAATATACTAGAGAGAGGAATGTGTTTGTTCATTTCACATAAAGAATTAAATGTTTGCCAAGTTTTTATTGCAAGAGAATATAGGTGATATTTAATGTTCATCAGAGTTGATCAGTGGTGTGATTCTGTAATCAACGATGCTGAGACCACTGCTACATATAAACATGAAGAACAACATGATGGAAGAATGCTTGGGGCCACACCAGAAGTTGGAAATTTTGTACTAATGCCAAGGCAAAATTCAATTATTTAAATTGAAAAGTAAACTCATCAACAACTTAAGCAGTAATTTTTAAAAGAAGCATTTTAACACATCCCAAAGATGTACTTATTTCATACATGCCGAAAATTGATGATGGGAAAAATATTATCTTTCCCTTAAGATTAAGTCTTCACCTTCAATAACAGCAGAAAATATGGTGTTCCCAGTGGATAGAGGAATTAGCTGGCCCTGGGCTAATGGCTCAAGCAGCACACACATACACACACACACAAACATACACACACACACACACACAAACATACACACACACGTGCATGTGCGTGTGCTACACACAGAAATATACTTTCATGAAAACAAGTTTAGAAGGCTTTGGATTAAGATCTGATCTTCCCAAGTAAGACAGTAGGAACTGATCACACACACACAGAACACAGTGCCTTTCCTCTGCTCAGACTGCTTATTTCTTAGGTGGAGGCACTGGGCAGTGGTCCAGGACACTCACTTTGTTCCATTCCAGGCATCCATCTAATAACCTCACATAGTGCAGACTGAGAAAGAGTACCTCCCATCACTCAGGCCAAAGAGAAGGTCTGATCGTGTAACAAGTGCTAATTTTTGAGGCAACAGCACATCAATGAAGATTCAAAGCAACAACTAAGAAAGACCAATGAAACCCTTTTTCTAAGCATCCCTGCTCTCAATCCTGGGCCTGGGTTCATTTTTCCCCCAAAAGTGTCTCATTGTTTTAATGAAATACTGAGCCAAAGACACCCAACTGCTCTTTAGTGGCTACAATAAAAAGGCTACCTCAATAGCACCCAAGTAGGAAAAAGAAAAAAACAAAAAACTTAAAAAAATCCAAAACAGTGAAATTTAGAAAATCCCATTACCCAGTGCTTAATGCTGAACAAGTGTTATGCATCCATTATTACTGAAAGATATTTTCCTGTGGATTTCTTTTTTTCTTCTTTTTAAACAAAAGAATGAATCAGTATGTAGTTAATTTGCTTCTCCACAATTCTTCCTCTGCTGACAAGTTGAAATGATTTCACATTAAAGGAAAATGAGTTTCACAGCTCTTCATAAATTGCTAATGAGCTTTTGAACAATAATTTCCCTAGCCTAATTTACCAAAAAGAAAAGAATTACACAATTTGCCATTAATGTGTCTGTCAAAATAAAGGACAAAGAGGTGCCAAGGAAGTCAAGGCTGCTTGAGGATATCTATCTTCTCGTCTGCATTTTAAACTATTAGATTCTGTCTTCTAGTGACACTCTGAGCAGCCTGGATTCAGGCTGACAGCTAGGTCTTCAGATGTGTTCACAACTGTCCTGTGTTGTTCTGGAAAGGGAAGACACCTTAGGAACATGCATCAGGATGACTGTCAGCAGAACTAGGTTTTATTTTCAGCTCTGCCACCCAACAGTTTGTAGGATACTGGCAATCTATTCTTCCAGTTTAATCCAGTTTCTAAAGTGTTAATCATATGGAAATAGAACTATTTCAAAACCTGAGCATCCTGGATTCTTTGCACTGTTACTATGAAATGATGCTACTGCAAGGCCAGTTCCTGGAACTCCGTCTTTTAATTTTGTGGATTATTTAATTATTACATCTCTTATCTCCCACTACTACTTCCCTCAAAAAAAACAAAAAACCAACTGGTGAAATTTTGTATATGTATTAGAATAAGTTGAAGTGATGCAAAAACAACCTTGATAATGTCTTATTTAGCCCATTGTCTTTTATAAAATTTAAGAACCCCTTTCAAGGATTCTGGGATTATGACAAAGAAGGCACAGTGCACAGTGCTGTATAAAAGCTAATGGTTGGGGAATAGTCATGAACTATGTAATAAGAAAACAGGAATAACTTGAGACTGAGTTGCCTCAACTTTCAAGCATCCTCTCTATGCAACTATGTTAGATTTAAAATGGGCCAAGACTAGAAAGAAGCCGGATATAGTTGATGAGCATTATGCAGAGTAGTACAATAAATCTAGCCAAGGAAGATACAGGGAAGGGAGGGTAAAGCAAGAAAGAGAGAGATCATCTTCATCACCAATTCTGCACACAAAAATTTGAAATAAAGATATAAAGACTTTCACAGTTCACAACAACCTATTTTAACATGTAAACTTCATTTGCATGCTGATCTCAACAAAGGTTTAAAAATGTAATGCAATTGAGAAAGTAAACAATGACCAGATGGGTAGAGTTGTGTAGTGAGCTCTAATGACAGATAAACTAATACAAAAGATTCCATACAAATGGGATATTTAAACAATACTGTACTATTTTTACTTTTAGTGAATTAAATATGCTAAAATAAAATGGGTAATTGCAGAATGAATGCACTTCGTTAACAATTCCATCCCACGGAATCTCAGTTCTAGAACAGACTCCTAAATGTAAAACACTAACACACAAACAAGGTAAAGTTCCAGGAGAATCTGCCTTAAAGTGCTTCCTCATATCCGCTCTAACAGCACAGGTCAGATTTGATATTTCTGCATCATTTATGTTTCGTGTGGAATAGAAAGCTCACAGTTTCTTTGACAAGCCCTTTTCATTCTAATGGGCTTTAGTCCATGTTAGCTTTATTTCTTTTCCACAGAATGATCATTCCCATCATCCATTCTCCATGTTATTCATTTTCTAAGCCCTCACATTCTTGGGTCTTTTTAATATTCCTCTGGCCTGACTGTAGTTTATTGCTTGGTGAGAACAGAAAGGAAAACTGTCAGGCCTTTCTTTTTCTGTTTGCAGGAAGACATGGCAGTTTTGTGGAGCCCAGAGTGCCTTTAGTGAGGTCATGACTTTTTTTTAATTTGCCTCTATGCCTCCTGGCAATGTGTGTTGCTGTGGGGACTCCTCTTCTCCAGAGGGCTCTATTCTTATCAGTTTTAGCTGCTGCTTCCCAGAATAGACTGGACTTCCATTCTTCCTACTGAACATATGACTATAGGCATTGTGCTTCTTAATTTTCTTTTTTAAAATATACTTTTTTATTTAAAAACAATCTCTGTACATTTTACATACCAATCCACTCGCCCCACCTTCTCCCCCACCCTGCCCCATCCACATCTCAGAGAGAATAAGGCCTTCCATGAGGAGTCAACAAAGTCTAGAACATCAAGCTGAGGGAGGACCAAGGTCCTTCTCCCTGTATCTGGGCTAGCAAGGTATCCCTCCATAGGGAATGGGCTCAAAAAAGCCAGTTCATGCACTAGGAATGAATCCTGATCCTACTGCCAGTGACCCCACAAGTTGCCCAAGCCACACAACTATCACCAACATTCTGTGTCTGTATCTGCGTGTGGGTACATGCGTGTAAATGAAGGTGCCTGTGGAATGTGGGAACAAGCACTATACCCAATGCTGCTGGGATTGCAGACAATTATCAGCCACCTGTTTTTGATGCTGGGCACCAAACATGGGTCCTCTACAAAAGTAGTAAAGGCTCTTAAACCCTGAAAAACCTCTCCATACTTCTCTGCCTTTTGTAATCAGCAATATAGAGAGATCTCAGAAGGCCTTTGGGGCGGCCTCCTCTGCTATGCAGAACCACAGAAATTTCAGTCCTCAAGAATGATCAGGGCCAGGAAATTGATGGGTGTGAAACCAAAATGGAACCACATTGTTGTTAAGGAGCCACATTGTTAAGTGACATATTAAGTATTCATACCTTAGGAAATTAACTTTCTGCTTCCTAAGCCTAATGTATCCTGCAAACCATGTTTTCTAACCTATGCTGAACTTGTAACCCCATGAAGTATATCCACCCCTTTGGTCTACTAAACTCCTGATCTTGTGATGTCTGATTGTCTTTTTGCCTTATGGAAGTATGTCTTCCCAGAAACATTGATGACTCCCTTTCCATGGGATGTTTTCTTGTGCTTATCTACCCCACAGGCAGCCTTAAATCCTGAGTCCCTCATTCCTCATCTGTCCAGGTGCTAACGGCCAATTATCTCCACAGCTGTTTTCAACACTAACCCTTCTCCATAAAAAAGGACCTAAAAAGTCAGTGAGGGGTTGCTCTCTGAAACCCTGACTTGGGGGTAGGCAGTGATCTGCTCAGTCCCTTGGGCACTTCTAAATACAACTTGTTTTAAATAGACAGTCATGGAAATGCTTTTCCTCCTCCAGCCTAACAATGGGCATGGTGTTATCTGGGTTGATTGTGTCAGAATCAGGGCTCTGATCCTCCTAGTAAGCCACCACTCCCCAGTAAGTCAATTAAATAAAAAAAGTTGGAAAACAGAAAATGAGATGTATTCAATGTAGCCCCATTGAAAAAAAAAAACAAAAGAGGTCCAGTGACCCTCACATTCCCAAGTCCATACTCAGTATCTTAGGTGTTTTATTGCTGTGGTAAAACACTGTGACCAAAAGCAACTTGGGGAAGAAAGGTTTTTTTTTCTTTCTAGCTTATACTTCCATATCACAGTTTATCATTGAGAGAAATTGGGAAATAACTCAAGCAGGAACCTGGAAGCAAATCTGAAGTAGAAGACATGGAGGAATGGTGTTTAATGGCTTAAGTCATCATCCCCATGGCTTAATCATCCTGATTTCTTATACACCCCAGGACCATCTGCCAAAGATGCACCATCCACGATGGGCTCGGTCCTCCTATTTTTTCTTTTTTTAATTGATTTTTTTGAGTTATACATTTTTTTCTGCTCCCCTCCCTGACTCTCTCCTTCCCTTCAACCCTCCCCATGATTCCCATACTCCCAATTTACTCAAGAGAGCTTGTGTTTTTCTACTCTCATGTAGATTAGATCCATGTATGTCTTTCTTGGGGTCCTCATTGTTGTCTAGGTTCTCTGGCATTGTGACTTGTAGGACTGGTTTAATTTTCCTTTATGTCTAAAAGCCTCTTCTGAGTGAGTAGTATGATATTTGTCTTTCTAGGTTTGGGTTACCTCACTTAGTATGATGTTTTCTATGACATATTGAAATTTCCAGCCAATGGGTCATCCTATTTCAATCACTAATTAAGATAATGCCTTATAGTGTTACCTAGTGGCTAGTTAAATGGGGCCATTTCTCAACCGTGGTTTCCTCTTTTCAGGTATGTCTAGGTTTGTGTCAAATTGATATAAACCAAACAGCACATTCCGTGCTCCATCATGAGGATTTGTCTTAAGTAGAAACCCTGAGGGATGGATAATTATATAGTTCTGACCAAGATAAAATCTTTTTCTGTGTCTGGGTCTCTCCTGCAAGGTGGTCTATCAAGCTATCCGATTGTGTGAACTATCTTTCCAGGAGTGTGATGTTCTGGCTTGCACCAGGCTCCCAAAATATTTTTTTCCTCTTTGGGAATCACATTCCTGGGAAAATTAAATTTGGAAAGATACATTGTCACAACATTCTGATCATCAAGGGAATGGAATAAATATCTCAGTGTAATGTCTACATTTCTGTTATGACCATTACAATGATTCTTAAGTAATTGTATACATTCCAGTAGACTCATTTCTGTCCATTTGGATTGTAACCCATTTGTTCTATGGTATGTTTTTTGAGCCTTTGCATGTGCAGAATTGTATCAGGTACCAATAGAAAAGTAATCCTAAATTTGATTTTGTTCACATCCTTTCTTATTTAGTTTGAAAGTAACACTAAACCATACCAGGGCTCTTTACAGTTATACAGGATGAATGTGTGCCATTCATCTCTTCCAAATTCATAATCTGCCATGGACCACAGTTTTCAATTTATTTCTCACCCTTTTCACTGTCTCCTTTTGAACCATGTGTCTACATTTTTAACCAGTTTAGACCCACATAGCATATTTCCTTTCTCTAAAACCATGAGGGATCATATCCAAGCCAGGTTCATGCTTCTTGGGTGATTCCCTTTGGGAATGGATCTTCTTCACTGGTCAATGGATTGTTACCCTGTCCTCATTAGTGCCAAATCCAACCCTCCTTTCTCCACCCTGTCCCCATCCTAAACCTGGGATTTTAGAAGATCTCTTTAGCTAATTTCTTTCACATTCCTGTCATCTTTTAAGGGGATTGAGCTATGATAAGGAAAATATGTGACAAGGAAGAAAGCTCTGCTTTCTACTTGTTTCTTTTTATGTATTTTCTTTATGTTGTTGAACATTATCTTGCCAAGTCAATTACAACTCCTATGAATTTTATTACATCTCAGTTTTGACATTCAAATACCCTATTTCTATTGTAAAAAGAATGACGTAGAATAAATTTCTCTTTCTATTCTTTATCGGCACTAGATCCTCCATCAGGAAGCCTGGGGTACATGACAGTTGCATCAACAGTACTCATTAATAACATTTCTGTATTTATTTTGTTCTTGTTTCAGTCTGGCTTTATTCTTTTCTTAAGAAGCAAACTTTGGAAGTTTTTGAGCATTTATATACAACACATGGAGACAAATTTTCTTTTTCATTTCTTAGACACACCGACTAAACAGTTTAGCTGATCCCAATGGAGCCCCCAAAAAGCTACTTGTTGCTATTTTTACCACATCAGCAAATGCTATATTTCTGTTACATCAGCTGGTAAACAGATTTGTATAACCACGATAGGGCATGGTGTTCCCAGCAGCATAGCTGCACTAATAAAGCAATGATGGTAGAGCTCAGCAATTATAGACTAAAGATAAGAGATTTACCAGAATAAAATCACAGGGGCAAGAGGATGTAGAACAGACCTATCTGAAGATTCACTAAAGAAAAATGATAGGTACACAATGTCCCAGGAGAACTGCATGTGCATATTAATTACAGCTCACTGTGAGAGTTAAATGTTCTGTGCCTCAATAACACATGCAATAGTAACATTCATTCACTGCATATTTCTATGACATGATTGGAGGAAAGACAGTTACGGAAATCCATCTGTGTTCTGTATTCTTTCCATGCTCCTGGCGAGAATATTTGTCTGGGAAGATACTCAAAGGAATAAAGTGGCAATGAAGTAAATGACGAACCCAATGAGTCTAGAGCACAGAGGATGCTGTTATTTTAGTGTCATGATGGGCCAGGAATCAAACGTGGTTGATGTCTACCTAATCACAACAAATTGAATTCACTGTGTTGAGACTCCTCCTTTACAAAGAAAATGGAATCAGAGGTAATTATGTAAAAAAAAACTAATTTTTTTTCCGAGAAAGAAAATGACTGTATATTTTATATCCTTGGTATTTTCTATATTTTATAGATACCAACAAGTATGTCTGTATATATTATATTAAGACAGAACCGAAACTGCCTAAGGAAGAAAAATGACTGATGGAAGGAAGGTGGAGAGAAAAAAGATAATACATAATATGGGGGAAACTGCTCAGTGTAATATATATAAATATGTGCAAAATACGTAGTGGATATACACAAAGTGTCCAGAGTTTGAACTGGGAATAATATAACTGTATCTTAAATATTTTAACTGTAGGCCAGGCGGTGGTGGCGCACACCTTTAATCCCAGCACTCGGGAGGCAGAGGCAGGCGGATCTCTGAGCTTGAGGCCAGCCTTGTCTACAAGAGCTAGTTCCAGGACAGGCTCTAGAAACTACAGGGAAACCCTGTCTCGAAAAAAAATTATAACTGCATATATAACATTGATATTTTAATTTATGTATATTATTAAACAGGTCAACCAATTTTCATCACTCAAACTATCCATTTTTCAAGTTTGAAACATTTAAAGTTATTTTGTCTAACTTTTAAAAATATACTATCAATTATACACACATACACACACACACACACACACACACACATCCTAATATATAATAGCATTTCAGAATCTTTTATACTTATCTACATGTAGCCTCCTACCCATTGGTCAAACTTTCCCCATATTTTTCTTCTTCCTTGGAGTCAGCTACTGTAAGTACAATCCAACTGTCAACTCACATGTGGGAAACATCTGAGGATGCCCAGAGTAGTGAAATCATATTCTGCTTGACTTTCTATGCCTGGTTTATCCCACTTAATCAAAACAATACACCTATGATGGAAAATAAGTATAAAAATACAAATAAAAGAAATACTCAGGCATCTATCACATATGTCGAAACACAAGGAACCTGAAACCTGAACACACAATAACAATGAAGGTATTTATTCAATAATCAAATTTCTCCTATAAAACAATAGCCAAGAATGATTTGAGTCCACTGGAAATCTTACCACCCATTTTGATTTCTTAAGAGAAACATGAGTGTTTGTTACACTGCTTGATTTTCCTAAAGTTACCATAACCATCTGTCTGGGTTTTAGTAAGGGGGAAAACACAATGACCAGTATAGAATAATAGACTGAATCTAGGTATTGAAACACAAAGCTGCTAAAAATATGTGTAGCTGATAAGCAATTTTTAAAGCATTGGAAAGAAACTGTAATATAACACAAAGCCTCCTTCAAACAGATGCTTTCCTAAACTGCATTAGGACAATTGCCCAACTCCAGAGGTATGGGTTCACCATGGTAATTTGTCATTACCAGTAATTTAGGCTTTTACTTTAAAATGAAACACAATTTCAAAGTTGGAATCTACTTAGGATAAAATGCTATTTCTTTTCCATCTGTGCTCTGTGAATCATGTCCCCAAATTTGATCCCTTAGGTTTCAAGCTTAGTCGGGAAGCAGAGATCACTAATATATTTAAACTCTGAGGAAATAACTTAAACAATTTTCAGCTACATCTTTATTTAATACAAACAAAGGTTAAAACTATTTTAAAAAGTTAACTCAATAAAATCTTTTAAACTATAAATCACATAAATATTTGACAGGGAAAGTTAATGTTACTAATTTATTCCTAACTTTTATGTTTTAGGTAAGTTTGATAACACATAGAATGCAAAGTTACCAGTTTTAAAACTAATACATGTTCATTTGTTATTTTAGTTTATTAAAATAAATACTCTAACATCCTATTTAATGACATATTCATTATAACATTTTCTTTTATTTGTAATAAAATTTGTTTGATATTTAATATGGATTGCTTTAATTCTTAGACCCGAATGACATATGCTCAATCCCACAATTATGGACATTAGAGACATTTCAATCAAAATAATTTGCATGTCCCTCCTTATATGAACATACATTGGAACTTTCCCATAATTCTGTCAGCATTTTCAACTACTTAAAGAAAAATACCAAGAGTTATGTCAGTTTTATTCAGTTAAATTTACAAAGTAGTCTACCAGGATATCTGTTTCTTCATTCAGTAGCTAATAGTCTTTTTATATTCCTGGCTAAAACATGATATTCAGCCAAGTAGACATAATGTTCATCATGAAGAATTCAGTTATTATTCAATAAAAATATATGTACTTTAAGCATTGGTGGTCTGGCCAGATTACTCAGTAGCAAAGGCTCTTGCTACCAACCCCAATGACAAGATTGACAAACCCTTAGCCAAACTAATGAAACGGCAGAGGGAGAACACGCAAATTAATAAGATCAGAAATGAAAAGGGGGACATGACCACAGACACAGAGGAAATTCACAGAATCATTAGATCTTACTACAAAAGCCTGTATGCCACAAAATTGGAAAATGTAAAAGAAATGGACAGTTTTTTAGATAAATACCATATACCAAAGGTAAACCAAAACCATGTAAATGCTCTAAATACTCCTGTTAGTCGCGAAGAATTAGAAACTGTTATCAGAAATTTCCCTACCAAAAAGAGCCCAGGACCAGATGATTTCAATGCGGAATTCTACCAGAACTTCCAAGAAGACCTAATACCTATACTCCTTAAGGTATTTCATAATATAGAAACACAAGAGTCACTGCCAAATTCTTTCTACGAAGCTACAGTTACCCTGATACCTAAACCACACAAAGACTCAACCAAGAAAGAGAATTACAGGCCAATCTCATTCATGAACATTGACGCAAAAATTCTCAATAAAATACTGGCAAATAGCTCTTCCTGTCCCTTCCCAGCTTGCACCCAGAATCCTCCCCCCCTCTCCCCCCTCATCCTTCCGTCTTTGGGGCCACAAAATCCCACAGCTCAGCCTGTTTGGGCTCTGGGGACCTGGAATTGAGTGCACCCAGGCCGGTGGGAGGTCCCCTCCTACAATGGCCTGCCTGGGGCAAGGTAGGCCTTTGTCAGAGAGCTGCTTGGCCTGCAAGGGGACCTGACAGTCTGCCAGAGGATCCATCATTCTTTGGGGTGAGTGAGGAGTGAGTGCCTGAACCGCAGCAGCTGCCCTGAGAGGGACCACCGACATTCCACAACTCCACCCGCCAACCGCACACTTCCTGCTCTTACTGCAGGGGTTATTCTCCCCAGATACTGCCTCTCTCTTCCTGTCCTTTCCCAGCTTGCACCCAGAATCCTCCCCCCCCCCTGCCTCATCCTCCCGTCTTTGGGGCCACAAAATCCCACAGCTCAGCCTGTTTGGGCGCTGGGGACCTGGAAGTGAGTGCACCCAGGCCGGTGGGAGGTCCCTTCCTTCATTAGACTGCCTGCAGCAAGGTAGGCCCTTTGTCAGTGAGCTGTTTGGCCTGCAAGGAGACCTGACAGTCTGCCAGAGGATCCATCATTCATTGGGGTGAGTGAATTGAATTCATTAGGGTGAATTGAACTTCTAAAAGAAGACCCAAAGTGAAAAGACCCTCGTTTTCAAGGGTGGCGATCTCCCCCTTAACTCAATAACCCGAAACCAACAGATGCAATTAGCATGAGGTTATTTTATTAATTTCACAGGCGTCTGTGGGTGAATCAGCAGGTCTCGCCAACTGATCACACCGATCCGACTTTTTGTTCAGCTTTTATAGGTTTACAGGTTACATGGGGAGGGGGGCTTAGTAACAGTAATTCTATTGGTAGGGGCTTGGGTCATCTTGGGGACAGTCCCATTCGTCTGTTCCCAGGTTTTCTCACAAGGTATACTTCATCAATTTGACAGCTGTGATAAGGAGGTCTAAGATCTTGGTCCGGTCAGCTAATCTCTTGACCAGATGTATCCCATAAAATACCCTGCTGTGGCGCCAATTGTCCTTAACAGAGACAGTATCTGACCCAAAGGTCACCTTATCTCTGTCTCCTAAAGGTTAGCTCAGTTCACCTCTGTCGTTTATCAGGACTGGCCAGGACACCATTCTAAATTTATAGGGGGGGTGTTCTGGTCTTGTAAATGAAACAGCCAGTCGTAAAATGACCTAAGCTTCACAAACATTTGAGGAAACAGCTCCCTTTGATTGAATAATCCTTGATCTGCTGGGAAAGCTGCTGATGGTCTGTTCTCATTCTTCCAGACTTGCAACTATATATATATATATATTCCTTATTTTTGGAATCCATATTTGTTTATTTCTTGGACTCTTCATTTCTCCCTTTTTTTTTTTTTTGATAAGGAATAAATTCTTAAACCCATTGTTCTTGCTCCCTGCTTGGGTTAGTCTCGGAATCTGCTTGATTAAGCATCCGGTACTGTTGGGCCAGAACCATAGTCTGTATTACAGATAATCTGTCTTTCATGAACTGAACTAGCCTATTAAGGATACAAGGTCCAAAGGTCAGAATCAAAAGCAAAATTATAAGAGGTCCCATAATTGTGGAGATCAAAGTGGTCAACCAAGGAGATCTATAAAACCATCCTTCAAACCAGCCCTGTTGTGTCTCATACTCTCTGCGTCTCTGTTTGAGACGCTCCCTAAGCTTAGCCATGGAATCCCGGATGACTCCAGAATGATCTGCATAGAAACAACATTCTTCCTTGAGAGCCGCACATAAGCCCCCTTCTTTAAGGAATAGCAGATCTAGTCCCCTCCTGTTTTGTAGAACCACTTCAGACAGGGAAGTAAGAGAGTTTTCTAACAGGGAGATGGAGTTTTCAAGGGCCTGCAAATCTGCACTAACGATGTCCTGAAGGTGGGCCAGCTTGTTGCCTTGTACCAGTGCAGCAGCCCCTGTTCCTATTCCTGCAGCAACCCCTCCTATCCCCAGCAGCATAGCCAAGGTCAACGTAATGGGTTCCCTTTTGGAGCGGGAACTGCCTTCATAAAAGTCCATAACAGTCTCCGGGGCATGATAGATAACGTGGGGCAATATCTGTGCCAGTATACAATAGTCTGCAATTTGGTCAAAGACCTGGGTTGACACACACGGAGTTAGGCCCGAATTACAAGCCCACCATGTCCCTGGAGGGGGGAGCAGGTAATAGTTTCCTTTGGGGAGAGTCAGTGTGTGGTTACAAAAAGGCTGATAGGCTTGGGGAACAGTTCCTAAGCATGTTCCTTGTCCTTCTATTTGAGGGAGGGTTAACTTGTGTATGTTCTGATGCTTGCAGACCTCTGGGATGCTATTAGCATAAGTTATATTTCCAGTTATGGCTATTCCTTCATAATAAGGGGGACTAGGGGCCAGGCAGAGCCAGCAGGCTTGTGTTAACTCCGGCTGAGTGGAGTTAATGGCCGAGTATGCTCCCTCTATCAGATCGTACAATCTCTCCCCAGTATTAGGAGGCGAGGTGGTCCCTTCTGTATTAATTATAAAGACAGCAGGGGGCATTGTTGCGGTTCGGGGGGGCTTAGGTTTTCTTCTCGGGATAATAGGATGATATTCCTCATCGTGGGCATTTGCCAGTGTCAGCAGGCAAGAAAGAGAGATCAGGGACCACCACATCCCAGAAGCTGGATTTATACCCATCGAGTGTAATGCTATAGCCCCAGCCTGCAGCTGCCAAGCCGTATCAAGCTGCACCTGACTTCGGGGAGGCTTGGGTAGTTTTGATAGCTGCTTCCTGGGTCCAATCCGGAGGAGTCCCTTTTTCTTGGGTGGGATGGAGTTAGGTCTGACAGGGACATGATTTTGATCTATTTTTAGCTGTACCTTAAAGATTAATCCTCTATTCTCTCCTCCCATATACCATCGTAGGCCCCACGTATGTCCCTTTATCCAGCTTTGATAATCCTGCTTTCCTTGGGGAGTAAAAGAAATGTTAAGGGGTAAACAGTATCCCGAGGTGCAGGACCATTCACCTGTTCCATGCCTGCAGTCCCCTGTTTTTAGTATTTTTCCAAGGGGGGGCTTTTTCCATCCACGGCGGACTATAATCTTATCCCAGGAGGAGGATGGGTTCCAATACGCATCACCTGTGGTTTCACATCCCCAGGCAGCACAAAAATATTCCCTAGGGCCTCCACATCGGTGGGCAGTAGCCTGATCTCTCCCATCCCGGGGGCAGACATAAAAATCAAGTGGAGCAAGAAGACATCGCCTAATAAGATTGGAACAGCCTTCTACCCCATCGCCTCCTGAGGTTGGTTCCATATTAAGTGTCAGCTGATCATAT
Source organism: Arvicola amphibius (assembly GCF_903992535.2). Taxonomy (NCBI): domain Eukaryota; kingdom Metazoa; phylum Chordata; class Mammalia; order Rodentia; family Cricetidae; genus Arvicola; species Arvicola amphibius. Next base: position 177,946 of record NW_024582311.1, on the reverse strand, counting down.
TTAAAAGCAGCTATGTCCCATGTCTCAAGCGCCGCAGCCAGCTGGCAAAAATCAGGGCTAAGACTAGGCCACCAAGCCCCAGGAGGGTGAAGGCCAGTGACAGACCAGACCATGTCTCCTGACTGGGAGAACACTTGCCAAGTAAGTTTTTTTTGGTATGTGAGGGCTCCCCGAGACCCTGGCATCTAGGGCAAGGAGGGCCAGGGTTGTGATCAATATTAAGCCCTGACAAGTCTTATCTTTAGTGGGTTTTGGGTGCGCTGGAGCTTCCATGGTGATCCTGGATCCGGACTGTCGATGAGGTGCTCCGGCTGGGCTGCTTTGACGTGCGATGCGTGGATCCAGGCAGCAATTCCGTCCACCTTCAGAGCAGTTGGGGTCGTGAGGAGTACAGTGTATGGACCTTTCCACCGTGGTTCCAAAGTTTTTGTCTGATGTCTCCGGACCCAAACGCTGTCACCTATCTTGAAGGGGTGAGGGGTGACAGGAACCCGATCTGAGTCCTGGTAGGCAGCTGCCAGGGGCTTCCAGATTTCTTGCTGCACCAACTGCAGGGCCTGCAAGTGGGCCTGTAAGGTGGGGGAGGTGGTATCGTCAGTGATATCAGAATCAAAGAAAGTTATGGCTGGAGGAGGGCCTCCATACAGGATCTCAAAAGGGGTTAATCCATGTGGTCCTGGGGTATTCCTGGCCCGGTATAATGCTAGGGGCAGGAGCTGAACCCAGTCCCTAGCGCCAGCTTCAAGCGTTAATTTTGCCAAAGCCTCCTTAATTGTTCTATTCATTCTTTCTACCTGGCCTGAACTCTGGGGTCTATAAGCACAATGTAATTTCCAATCGATCCCCAGTAACTTGGCCACCAACTGACTTACCTGGGAGACGAAGGCAGGCCCATTGTCAGTCCCGATTACCTTAGGTAGTCCGTACTGGGGAAAAATTTCTTCAAAAAGTTTCTTGACAACTGTCTGTGCTGTTTCCTTCCTTGTAGGGAAAGCCTCGACCCATCCTGAAAAGGTGTCTACAAAAACTAATAAATACCGGTAACCATACATGCCGGGTTTAACTTCAGTAAAGTCTATCTCCCAGTGGACTCCTGGGCGGTGTCCCCTGAGTCTGAGTCCAGGTGGTCTGTTCGTTTTGCCAGCGTTTATCTGGGCACAGGCTTTACAGGTACTGGTGATTTGCTGTATCAAAGTTTCTTTCTTAGGTATATAGCTGCCCATCTCCTGTCTACCAAGCAGCCTATTCATCTTCTTAGGACTCAGGTGAGTCAATTTATGCAAGTAGGAAACAAGTTCTTTTGCTACATGCATAGGCATTACAGTCTTTCCTTGAAATATCCATCGTTGCCTTTCATGGTCATAATCTGCCCCCAATCTTTGAACAATGTCTAAATCTTTCTCTGTGTAATCAAGGAAGTCCAGGTCTTTCTTTGGATTCTCCTGATCTGTTAATAAGGTTGCTAATAAGAGTTGGGGGCCCAGGGCCACCTGTTTAGCTGTTTCATCAGCCATGCGGTTCCCCTTGGCTATTTCAGTCTCTCCTTTCTGGTGCCCTGGACAATGTATGATGCTCAATTTCTTAGGGAGGAACAGGGCTTTGAGCAGGGCCAAAATTTCAGCCTTGTTTTTAATGTCTTTTCCCTCTGAAGTTAAAAGTCCCCGCCTGCGGTATATCTCTCCATGAACATGGGCGGTGGCAAAAGCGTAACGACTGTCAGTATAGACATTGAGTGTCTTACCTTCTGCCAGCTGTAGGGCTTGTGTGAGCGCGATGAGTTCTGCTCGTTGAGCCGAAGTTCCAGGTGGTAGGGCGCTGGCCCAAATTACCTGTTTCCCGTCCACAACTGCTGCTCCAGATTTTCTTTCTCCATTAAGTAGATAACTGCTTCCATCGGTATACCAAGTCAAGTCAGCCCTTTTTAGGGGTTGATCTGTCAGGTCAGGTCTGGTTCCGTGTGTTTCCGCAAGGATTTGTTGGCAGTTATGTGGGGTTTCCCCTTCAGGAGCAGGCAACAGCGTGGCGGGGTTCAGGGTGACTGCTGGGCCAAATTGCACCCTGTCTGTATCTAGCAGGAGGGACTGGTAATGAGTCATTCGAGAGTTGGATAGCCAACGGTTTGGTGGCTGGCGAATGAGTGATTCAACTGCATGGGGAGCCAAGATGATGAGGGGCTGTCCCATTGTTAGCTTTCCAGCATCCTTTATGAGCACGGCTACGGCAGCAATCATTCTTAAGCATGGGGGCCATCCAGATGCCACCGGGTCCAATTTCTTAGAGAGGTAGGCTATGGGCCTCCTCCAGGGTCCTAATTTTTGTGTGAGGACTCCTTTAGCAAATCCCTGCTTCTCATCTATGAATAATTCAAAGGGTTTTGTAATGTCCGGTAGCCCTAGGGCTGGGGCAGACAGCAGGGATCTCTTAATGGTCTCAAATGCTTGTTGGTGGTCCCCAGTCCATACAAAAGGGGCATCATTCTTGGTCAAGGGGTACAGTGGGGCCGCAATTTCTGCGAACCCTGGAATCCAAAGTCGACTGAAACCCGCAGTGCCCAAAAACTCTCGAAGTTGCCTAGCATTCTTTGGGGGGGGAATGTGGGCAATAGTCTCTTTCCTGGCTTCTGTGAGCCATCTTTGACCATTTTCCAACTGATAACCCAAATAAGTTACCTTAGTTCTGCAAATCTGGGCCTTTTTGGCCGAGGCTCGATAGCCTAATTCTCCCAAAGTCTGTAAGAGGTCCCCAGTACCTTGTGTGCAGCCCTCTTTGGTTGTAGCTGCCAGGAGCAGGTCGTCCACGTATTGGAGTAGGATCAGATCTGGGTGGTGCTTCCGAAAGGCTGCCAGGTCCTGATGGAGGGCCTCATCGAACAAGGTTGGGCTGTTCTTGAAGCCCTGTGGTAGCCTGGTCCATGTTAATTGTCCTGAAATCCCTTCCTCTGGATCCCTCCATTCAAAGGCAAACAAGGATTGGCTCTGTGGGCTCAGTCTCAGACAAAAGAATGCATCTTTTAAATCCAAAATGGTATACCAAGAATGGGTTGGAGGCAGGGTACTTAGCAGATTATAAGGATTAGGGACTGTTGGATGTATGTCTTCCACCCGTTTATTAACTTCCCTGAGGTCTTGCACTGGCCGATAATCCCCGGTACCAGGCTTTTTCACGGGGAGCAGGGGAGTATTCCATGGAGATCGGCAGGGGGTTAATATCCCCTGGTCTAAGAGTCTTTTGATGTGTGGTTTAATCCCCTGATATGCTTCTTGAGACATGGGGTATTGTTTAATAGAGACTGGGGTAGCAGTGGCCTTTAGGGTTATTACTAGTGGCGGTTGTTGAGTTGCCAATCCCATGCCTCCTGTTTCAGCCCATGCCTGGGGATACCTTTCGATCCAATGGGCTTCTATATTTTCAGGAGCAGGTTTTTCAAATAATTTATATTCATCTTCCAATTGTAGGGTTAATATGTGGAGAGGTTCCCCTTTTGGGCCAGCTATTTTGGCCCCTCCTTTTTCGAAATGAATCTGTGCTCTCATCTTAGTAAGCAAGTCTCTCCCCAATAGGGGGTAGGGACAGTCCGGTACATGAAGGAATGAATGGGTCACCTTACCCGTAGCCAGGAGCACCTTCCTATCAGTGGTCCAACGATATTGCTTCCCTCCAGTTGCTCCTTGGACCCAAGTTGTTCGATTACTCAGTGGCCCTGTCGGTTTGGTCAGGACTGAGTGTTGGGCTCCTGTATCTACTAGGAAAGTGACCGGCTGCCCCCCAACTTGTAGAGTTATCCGGGGCTCAGGGGGGGGCTCCTGGCCCTGACTGGCCTAATCTTCATCTAGGGCCAGCAGCTGAGTTGGCTGTTTCTTTGGATTTTTGGGCCTCTTAGGGCAATCTTTGACCCAATGTCCTTTTTCTTTGCAATAGGCGCATTGGTCTTTGTCTATCTTCAGCCTTCTTCTGTCTCCCATCCTATCTGGCCTCCCTGCTTCTTGCTTATTTTGGTTAACTACGGTGACCAAGATCTTAGTTAACTCCCTAGTACGCTGCCTATCCCGCTTATCTTCCCTCTCCTCTCTTTCCTTTCTAATCCTGTCCTCCCGTTCTTCTGGAGTTTCTCTCTTATTAAAGATCCTCTCTGCTTCTTTTAACAAGTCCTGCAGAGTGTGGTCTCGTAAGTCATCTAGCCTCTGTAACTTGTTTCTGATATCAGGGGCCGATTGCCAAATGAAGGCCATCGAGACATTTCCCCTTTGATCCGGACTCATGGGATCGTAGGGGGTGTACATGCGATATGCCTCCATAAGGCGCTCTAAGAAGGCTGCTGGAGTTTCCTCTGCCCCTTGAGTAACTGCTCTCACCTGAGCCAAATTAGTCGGTCGGCGTCCAGCGCCTCGAAGGCCCGCTATGAGAAGCTGACGGTAGAGACGGATACGCTCCCTACCTGCTGCTGTGTCATAGTTCCAGTTGGGTCTATCCAAGGGGAAAGCGGCGTCTACTTCATTGGGGAGTAGGGTAGGGGCCCCATCTGGTCCCGGGACATTCTTGCGAGCCTCTAGAAAGACTCGTTGCTTCTCCTCCGAGGTCAGAAGTGCCTGCAAGAGCTGCTGGCAATCGTCCCAGGTGGGCTGATGGGTAATCAGAATAGACTCAATCAAGGCCGTAAGGGCAACCGGGTCCTTGGAGAAAGGCGGGTTATGGTTTTTCCAGTTATATAAATCAGAGGCTGAAAATGGCCAATATTGGTATTGGCCATTTCCCCCCTGTCGAAGAGGGAAGGCTTGGGAGACTGTCTCCCGGTGTTCTCGTCTGCCGCGAAGGCGGCGAGGCGAGGGGTCTTTTCTGGTGGCCCCGGCGGAAGTGGTGCTGTCTGGTCCTTCTTCCTCAGGTTCCTCCGCCTCGTATCCGGGGTGCTCTTCCTCTTGGTTCCGCGGGGCCAGGGGGCATGGGTATGGGGGAGGATCTTCCGTTAGGAGATCAATAAGGGTGTCATCTGAAGGGGGAAGTACAGGTTTTGGAGGTTGGGTTTTATTTTCTTTCTCCAGAACGGGATATAACTGAGTGGGTTGAGGTTTGAAGGAGGCATAGGGGCCGGGGGTGGGGAGTAAGGGATGAGCAGGAGCCGAAGGTTGGGGAGGGACAAAAGGAGAAACCCAAACCGGCGGGTCTCTGGCCAGGGATTCCCAAACGGTGACGTATGGAATCTGGTCGGGGTGTCCCTGGGGTCCGATGGAGAACACCCGTTGTTTTATCTGTAAAATAGCATCAATGTTAAAAGAACCATCCTTTGGCCATGAAGGATGGTAAGTGGGCCACTCAGAAGTGCAAAGGAGCTGCCATGTCTTTTTCTTGATGTCAACTCCTTTCTCGTCCGCGCGTGCTCGAACATCGCGCCAGTGACCTAGAGTCAGACTTAAGGGAGTGGTTAGAGATTGTCCCATGTTAAGGTCTTTTTCAAAGTATAACAGAACCCAGACAAAACAGACAACAAGAACAAACAGACAGCAGGCCAAGAGCCGCGCGGTACGGGATCGGCGTAAAGCCGAAAACAAAAATTCAGACGGAGGAACGGAAACGGGGCTTGTTCCGTCCTCCAAGAGAGTGGCCTGTTCACCCTCAGGAACAAATTGGACCCCGAAAAGTCGGGTCCCCGAAATCCTTGGCACGTCTGCCAGGGTGGCTAGTGAGGAGTACGGAACCCGTCAGCTCCCTCCTTCACCTAGCCTACGGAGCGTTTATACGTACAAACGACTTCAAACGGACACAAACTGGCCACACAATGGAACACGCAACAAAACACACAACGGCCGGCCGGCTTACCTCCCGTTTGGCTTACCGGGTTATTGGGCAGGGGGTCGACTCGCTGAATCTCGGTGGGACCTCCAAGATGAAAAGACCCTCGTTTTCAAGGGTGGCGATCTCCCCCTTAACTCAATAACCCGAAACCAACAGATGCAATTAGCATGAGGTTATTTTATTAATTTCACAGGCGTCTGTGGGTGAATCAGCAGGTCTCGCCAACTGATCACACCGATCCGACTTTTTGTTCAGCTTTTATAGGTTTACAGGTTACATGGGGAGGGGGGCTTAGTAACAGTAATTCTATTGGTAGGGGCTTGGGTCATCTTGGGGACAGTCCCATTCGTCTGTTCCCAGGTTTTCTCACAAGGTATACTTCATCAATTTGACAGCTGTGATAAGGAGGTCTAAGATCTTGGTCCGGTCAGCTAATCTCTTGACCAGATGTATCCCATAAAATACCCTGCTGTGGCGCCAATTGTCCTTAACAGAGACAGTATCTGACCCAAAGGTCACCTTATCTCTGTCTCCTAAAGGTTAGCTCAGTTCACCTCTGTCGTTTATCAGGACTGGCCAGGACACCATTCTAAATTTATAGGGGGGGTGTTCTGGTCTTGTAAATGAAACAGCCAGTCGTAAAATGACCTAAGCTTCACAAACATTTGAGGAAACAGCTCCCTTTGATTGAATAATCCTTGATCTGCTGGGAAAGCTGCTGATGGTCTGTTCTCATTCTTCCAGACTTGCAACTATATATATATATATATATTCCTTATTTTTGGAATCCATATTTGTTTATTTCTTGGACTCTTCACAAAGGGGATTATTCAGAGGAACAAATGGGCAGGCGCCAATGCAAGAATTCCTCCAACAATTTGAAAAACAACATGAAAGCACCAGAACCCAGCGAACTTATAACAGGAGAACTTGAACACACTAATCAAGAAGAAGTAGAAAAAATTGACTTTATGAAAGTAATAGAGTCCCTTAAACAGGAGGTGAAAAACTCCCTTAAAGAAATGGACGAGAAGAATAACAAAAAGTTTGAAGAATTGAGTAAATCCGTAAACGATATCCTAGGAAACAAAGAAAAAACAATCAAACAGATAATGGAAACAGTGCAAGACTTGAAAACTGAAATGGAGGCAAGGAAGAAAACACAACCCGAGGGCCAACTGGATTTGGAAAATCTATGTAAATGAACAGAGACTACAGAAACAAGCATAACCAACAGAATACAAGAGATAGAAGAAAGAATCTCAGATTCTGAAGATACCATAGAGAAAATAAATGCACTGATCAAAGAAAACAGCAAATCCAACAAATCCTCATCACAAAACATTCAGGAAATCTGGGACACAATAAAAAGACCAAACCTAAGAATAATAGGCATAGAAGAAGGAGAAGAAATACAGCTCAATGGTTCAGAAAATATATTTAATAAAATTATAGAAGAAAACTTCCCAAACCTAAAAAAAGATATTCCTATTAAGGTTCAAGAAGCTTACAGAACACCAAATAGACTGGATCAAATAAAAACATCCCCTCGTCATATTATAATCAAAACACAAAACATACAGAATAAAGAAAGAATATTAAGAGCTGCAAAGGAAAAAGGTCAAGTAACATATAAAGGTAAACCTATCAGACTAACACCTGCCTTCTCTATGGAAACCATGAAAGCCAGAAGGTCCTGGATAGATGTTTTGCAGAAACTAAGAGACCATGGATGCAAGCCCAGATTACTATACCCAGCCAAGCTTTCATTCACTATAAATGGAGAAAACAAAATATTCCAGGATAAAAACAAATTTAAACAATACGTAGCCACAAATCCAGCCTTACAGAGAGTAATAGAAGGAAATTCACAAACAAAGGAGTCCAGCATTGCCCAAAATAACTCAGACATCTAGTGACCCTTCACCAGCACATCTCAAAGAAAGGAAACACACAATCTCTACTACCAAATAAAAAATGACAACCGGAGTTAACATTCACTGGTCATTAATATCACTTAATATCAATGGACTCAATTCACCTATAAAAAGGCACAGGCTAAGAGATTGGATATGAAAACAGGATCCAACATTCTGCTGTTTACAAGAAACACACCTCAACCACAAAGACAGACATCTACTCAGAGTAAAGGGTTGGGAAAAGGTTTATCAAGCAAATGGACCTAAGAAACAAGCCGCTGTGGTCATACTAATTTCTAACAAAGTTGACTTCAAACTAAAATCAATCAGAAGAGATGGAAAGGGACACTTTATACTCATTACAGGAAAAATCTATCAGAATGAAGTCTCAATCCTGAATATCTATGCCCCTAATACAAAAGCACCCACTTATGTAAAATAAACATTACTAGAACTCAAGGCAGCAATCAAACCAAACACTGATAGTGGGAGACTTCAACACTCCTCTCTCACCAATGGACAGGTCAATCAGACAGAAACCTAACAGAGAATTAAGAGACTTAATAGAGGTAATGAACCAAAGGGACTTAACAGACATCTATAGAACATTCCACCCAAACAGGAAAGAATATACCTTCTTCTCTGCGGCTCATGGAACCTTTTCGAAAATTGACCACATACTCAGTAACAAAGCAAACTTCCACAGTTACAAAAACATATTAGTAACCACCTGCATCTTATCGGATCACCATGGATTAAAATTAGAATTCAACAACAATGCTACCCCCAGAAAGCCTACAAACTCATGGAAACTGAACAGTCAACTACTGAACCACAGCTGGGTCAAGGAAGAAATAAAGAAAGAAATTAAAGTCTTTCTTGAATTTAATGAAAATAAAGACACAACATACTCAAACTTATGGGACACTATGAAAGCAGTGCTAAGAGGAAAATTCATAGCACTAACTGCCCACTTAAAAAAAATGGAGAAAGCACACATTGGAGACTTAACAGCACACCTGAAAGCTTTAGAAAAGAAAGAAGCAGACTCACCTAGGAGGAGTAGAAGACTGGAAATTATCAAACTGAGGGCAGAAATCAACAAAATAGAAACACAGAAAACAATCCAAAGAATCAATGAAACAAAAAGCTGGTTCTTGGAGAAAATCAACAAGATTGACAAACCCCTAGCCAAACTAATGAAACGGCAGAGAGAGAACACACAAATTAATAAGATCAGAAATGAAAAAGGGGACATAACCACAGACACAGAGGAAATCCAAAGAATCATTAGATCTTACTACAAAAGCCTGTATGCAACAAAATTGAAAATATAAAAGAAATGGTCACTTTTTTAGATAAGGACCATGTACCAAAGTTAAACCAGGACCAGGTAAATGCTCTAAATAGTCCTGTTAGTTGCGAAGAATTGGAAACTGTTATCAGAAACCTCCCTACCAAAAAGAGCCCAGGACCTGATGGGTCCAATGCAGAATTCTACCAAAACTTCCAAGAAGACCTACTACCTATACTCCTTAAGGTGTTTCATAATATAGAAACAGAAAAGTCATTGCCAAATTCCTTTTATGAAGCTACAATTACCCTGATACCTAAACCACACAAAGACTTAACCAAGAAAGAGAATTACAGGCCAATCTCACTCATGAACATCGATGCAAAAATTCTCAATAAAATACTGGCAAACAGAATCCAAGAACACATTAGAAAAATTATCCACTATGATCAAGTAGGCTTCATCCCAGAGATGCAGGGCTGGTTCAACATACGAAAATCTATCAATGTAATCCATCATATAAATAAACTGAAGGATTAAAAACCATATGATCATCTCATTAGATGCTGAAAAAGCATTTGACAAAATTCAGCACCCCTTTATGATAAAGGTCTTGGAGAGATTAGGGATACAGGGGTCATTCCTAAATATAATAAAGGCTATTTACAGCAAGCCGACAGCTAACATCAAATTAAATGGAGAGAAACTCAAGGCCATCCCACTAAATTAAGGAACGCAACAAGGCTGTCCACTCTCTCCTTATCTCTTCAATATAGTGCTTGAAGTTCTAGCAATAGCAATAAGACAAAACAAGGGGATCAAGGGGATTCGAATTGAAAGGAAGAAGTTAAACTTTCATTATTTGCAGATGATATGATAGTGTACATAAGCGACCCGAAAAACTCCACCAAAGAACTCCTACCGCTGATAAACTCCTTCAATAACGTGGCAGGTTACAAGATCAACTCCAAAAAATCAGTCGCCCTCCTATATACAAAGGATAAGGAAGCAGAGAAAGAAATCAGAGAAGCGTCACCTTTCACGATAGCCACAAATAGCATAAAATATCTTGGGGTAACTCTAACCAAGGAAGTGAAAGACCTATTTGACAAGAACTTTAAGTCTTTGAAGAAAGAAATTGAAGAGGATACCAGAAAATGGAAGGATCTCCCTTGCTTGTGGATTGGGAGGATCAACATAGAAAAATGGCAATACTACCAAAGGCAATCTATAGATTTAATGCAATCCCCTTAAAGATCCCATCAAAATTCTTCACAGATCTTGAGAGGACAATAATCAACTTTATATGGAAGAACAAGAAACCCAGGATAGCCAAAACAATCTTATACAATAAAGGAACTTCTGGAGGCATTATCATCCCTGACTTCAAACTCTATTACAGAGCTACAGTATTGAAAACAGCTTGGTATTGGCATAAAAACAGAGAAGTCGACCAATGGAATCGAATAGAAGACCCAGATCTTAACCCACAAACCTATGAACACCTGATTTTTGATAAAGGAGCCAAAAGTACACAATGGAGGAAAGAGGGCATCTTCAACAAATGGTGCTGGCATAACTGGATGTCAACCTGTAGAAGAATGAAAGTAGATCCATATCTATCACCATGCACAAAACTCAAGTCCAAATGGATTAAAGACCTCAATATCAATCTGAACACACTGAACCTGTTAGAGGAGAAAGTGGGAAGTACTCTACAACATTTGGGCACAGGAGAAAGCTTCCTACGTATAGCCCCAGCAGCACAGATATTAAGGGCAACATTGAATAAATGGGACCTCCTGAAGCTGAGCAGCTTCTGTAAAGCAAAGGACACTGTCACTAAGACAAAAAGGCAGCCTACTGACTGGGAAAAGATCTTCACCAACCCCACAACAGACAAAGGTCTGATCTCCAAAATATATAAGGAACTCAAGAGACTAGACTTTAAAATGCTAATGAACCCAATTAAAAAATGGGGCACTGAACTCAACAGAGAATTCTCAACAGAAGAAGTTCGAATGGCCAAAAGACACTTAAGGGCATGTTCAACCTCCTTAGCAATCAGGGAAATGCAAATCAAAACAACGTTAAGATACCATCTTACACCTGTCAGAATGGCTAAAATCAAAAACACCAATGATAGCCTTTGCTGGAGAGGATGTGGAGTAAGGGGTACACTCATCCATTGCTGGTGGGAATGCAAACTTGTGCAACTGCTTTGGAAAGCAGTGTGGAGGTTTCTCAGGAAATTTGGGATCCACCTACCCCAGGACCCAGCAATCCCACTTTTGGGAATTTACCCAAGAGATGCCCAATCATATTACAAAAGCATTTGTTCAACTATGTTTATAGCAGCATTATTTGTAATAGCCAGAACCTGGAAACAACCTAGATGCCCTTCAGTGGAAGAATGGATGAAGAAACTGTGGAATATATACATGCTAGAATACTACTCAGCGGTAAAAAACAATGACATCTTGAATTTTGCATGCAAATGGAGGGAAATAGAAAACACCATCCTGAGTGAGGTAACCCAGGCCCAAAAAGATGAACATGGGATGTACTCACTCATAATTGGGTTCTAGCCATAAATAAAGGACATCAAGCCTATAATTCGTAAAAAAAATCCTAGAGAAGCTATATAAGAATGTGAACCCAAAGAAAAACATATAGTTATCCTCCTGGATACTGGAAGTAGACAAGATTGCCGGACAAAAAATGGGAACATAGGGGTGGGGTGGGATGGGGGGAGAGGGGATGGGGCGAGAAAAGTGCGAAGTGGAGGATGGGAAGAGCTTGGGGGAATAGGATGGTTGGGATATAGGAAGGGTGGATATGGGAACAAGGAATTATATATCTTACTTAAGGGAGCCATTCTAGGGTTGGCAGAGGCTTGACTCTAGAGGGGTTCCCAGGTGTCCAGGAAGACGCCCCCAGCTAGGTCCTTGGGCAGCTGAGGAGAGGGTGCCAGAAATGTCCAGATCCTATTGCCATACTCATGAATATCTTGCATATCACCATAGAACCTTCACCTGGCATTGGATGGAGAAAATGACAGAGCACCGGACTGAGCTCCCAAGGTCCCGATGAGGAGCAAAAGGAGGGAGATCATGAGCAAGGAAGTCAGGACCGTGAGGAGTGCGTTTACCCATTGAGACAGTGGGACAGATCTAACGGGAGACCACCAAGTCCAGTTGGAATGGAACTGATGGAACAGGGGACCAAACCGGGCTCTCTGAATGTGGCTGACGGTGGAGTAGGACTGAGAAACCAAGGACAACGGCAATGAACATGAACTCTACAGCATGGACGGGCTCACTGTGAGCCTTAACCTTCACCTGGCGATGGATGGAGATAGAGACAGAGCCCCACATTGGAGCACCGGACTGAGCTCCAAAAGTTCTGATGAGGAGCGGATGGAGAGAGATCATGAGAAAGAAAGTCAGAACCATGAGGGATGCATTCACCCACTGAGACGGCAGGACAGAACTACTGGGAGACCACCAAGTCCACTTGGAATGGGACTGATGGAACATGCGACCAAATCGGACTCTCTGAGGGTGGCTGATGGTGGAGGCTGACCGAGGAGCCAAGGACAATGGCGATGGGCTTGGTCTCTACGACATGGACGGGCTCTGTGTGAGCCTTGTCAGTTTGGTTGCTCACCTTCCTGGACCTGGGGGGAGTTGGGAGGACCTTGGACTCAACATAGTGTAGAGAACCCTGATGGCTGTTTGGCCTCAAGAGGGAGGGAGTGGGGGTGTGGGTGGAGGGGAGGGGAGGGAAGGGAAGGAGGAGGGGAAGAGATGGCAAAAGAAAAAAAAGAAAAAAAAAGAACCCAGATATTGCCTGGCCAAAGAATGACCTACCTACAAATATTTAAGCTCCAGTCCTTATTACATCCACATTTACTGATTCACCTCAGTCAAATTACTCAATATCTCTCTCACTATCAGTTTCTACAGACTTGATTTCTTAGGTCCTTCTGTCCCATTTTAATCTTAATATTGTATAAACCAACAATAAGTTTCTATCTGCTGTGTTTGGTGACAGTAAGTTCAGTTTTTAGAAAGTTCATTTTGAATAAAATGATTTACAAAGCACCCCCAAAATATAATGATGCTTATTATATATTAGACACTTACATTGTCTAATGCAAAGAGGCAAGAAAGCACAGTGTCTAGAAAGAGGGGCCTGGAAGCTCCAACATATTATTCTATTACTCCCAACCAGGTGGTCTCAGTTGCTTTAGAATCTTTAATAACTATAAGACTAAGTCAGTATTATTGAAAGCAATAGGAGGTGGAGCTTGAGAGTCTGTATTTCTAACAAGCTCTCGTGTGAGGCTGATACTTGTGCTTATGGAGTTACCTTTCTGACACTCAGTTTCCTCTTCCACATGGAAACAACACTATTATCTACCTCGCAACTGTTCCGGGGACAAAGCCCACATACTCTGACTGTACTTTAGCAGTGCCTAACATGGATAAATACTACTGTTAGTTATTATTATGGATGGCCTCGATGTAAGTCTTATAAAATAGATGTAGTCGTCAACTGTTTTCTTGAACTTCCGTGACTTCTTTGGGAATTGATCACAGGTAGCTTGTGTGACAGTTTCTATGACTTCCACAGGAAGTAATGGTGTAAACTACCTTGTTTATAAATTGTTATCATCATTATTGTTAATATAAATAATTATTTAAATATAAATATTAAATAATAATACATATTTCATTCCTCACACTCAAGTTCTTAACTATTCTGTTCTCTGTTGAGTGGACCTATGACAAGAGTTGCTCAGTAGCTTTCCCCAGTGTTCAATAACCATCTGAAACTTCCTCCTTCTGGATTCCGTGACATCCTCAGTCCTGACTTTAACAGACACAGGTGTCTTGTCTCTGCTGCAGTTTTCTACTTGTGTTGATAGCTTTCTTCGGCATCTTTTATCTTCCAATCTGTAGTAACTTTCTCATACTGCAAACGGAAAAAGAAGCAGAAATGATGTGATTTATTTCTTAGAGGAGAGGGTTTTGAGCCCAATCATTTCATGGGAGGGAGGCAGGTTGTGTTTCTGCCTTCTTGATTGCTCTCATGACCACTGGATATCTGTGAGGGTGGCCTTGTCAGGATTTAATGTCTCAGTATTGACTCACAGTGTGTGGAGTTGGGCCTTAGGTGAAATTTTCTTAGAGTGAGTGGTTTGAACATTGAATATCTGGTAAGTTCTCTTTGGATTCAAAGGGCTTAGAAAGAATGTGAACAGCAATCAATAAACCCAAGAAGCTAATGAGTATGTGAGTCAGGCCTGGCTCAAGTTTTTACTGTTTTTATTGAAAAAGCAATGATCCAAGGCATTTTTTTAATAGGGACTTCTGCTCTTTGTATACCAAAAGGTGAATTAATGTTTCCTATTTCTAAAAACATTAGTGGGTTACGTTTTAAATTGAATTGGGTTTGAAAAACAAATATAAAAGTTGGATCAAAATAATAAATTGAAAAAAAAATCCCCAAAAAAAATACTGGCAAATAGAATCCAAGAACACATTAGAAAAATTATCCACTATGATCAAGTAGGCTTCATCCCAGAGATGCGGGGCTGGTTCAACATACGAAAATATATCAAAGTAATCCATCATATAAAAAAACTGAAGGAAAAAAACCATATGGTCATCGCATTAGATGCTGCAAAAGCATTTGACAAAATACAGCACCCCTTTATGATAAAGGTCTTTATGATAAAGGTCATTCCTAAATATAATAAAGGCTATTTACAGCAAGCCGACAGCTAACATCAAATTAAACAAAGAGAAACTCAAGGCCATCCCACTAAATTAAGGAACACGACGAGACTGTCCACTCTCTCCTTATCTCTTCAATATAGTGCTTGAAGTTCTAGCAATAGCAATAAGAAAACATAAGGGAATCAAGGGGATTCAACTTGGAAAGGAAGAAGTTAAACTTTCATTATTTGCAGATGATATGATAGTGTACATAAGTGACCCCAAAAACTCCACCAAAGAACTCCTACCGCTGATAAACTCCTTCAATAACGTGGCAGGATACAAGATCAACTCCAAAAAATCAGTCGCCCTCCTATACACAAAGGATAAGGAGGCAGAGAGGGAAATCAGAGAAGTATCACCTTTCACAATAGCCACAAATAGCATAAGATATCTGGGAGTAACTCTAACCAAGGAAGTGAAAGACTTATTTGACAAGAACTTTAAGTCTTTGAAGAAAGAAATTGAAGAGGATACCAGAAAATGGAAGGATCTCCCTTGCTTGTGGATTGGGAGGATCAACATAGTAAAAATGGCAATTCTACCAAAAGCAATCTATAGATTCAATGCAATCCCGATCAAGGTCCCACCAAAATTCTTCACAGATATTGAGAGGACAATAATCAACTTTATATGGAAAAACAAGAAACCCAGGATAGCCAAAACAATCTTATACAATAAAGGTACTTCTGGAGGCATTACCATCCCTGACTTCAAACTCTATTACAGAGCTACAGTATTGAAAACAGCTTGGTATTGGCATAAAAACAGAGAAGTCCACCAATGGAATCGTATAGAAGACCCAAATCTTAAACCACAAACCTATGAACACCTGATTTTTGATAAAGGAGCCAAAAGTACACAACGGAAGAAAGAGGGCATCTTCAACAAATGGTGCTGGCATAACTGGATATCAACCTGTAGAAGAATGAAAGTATATTCATATCTATCACCATGCACAAAACTCAAGTCCAAATGGATTAAAGACCTCAATATTAATCTGAACACACTGAGCTTGATAGAGGAGAAAGTGGGAAGTACTCTACAACAAATGGGCACAGGAGACCGCTTCCTACGTACAGCCTCAGCAGCACAGACATTAAGGGCAACATTGAATAAATGGGACCTCCTGAAGCTGAGCAGCTTCTGTAAAGCAAAGGACACTGTCACTAAGACACAAAGGCAGCCTACTGACTGGGAAAAGATCTTCACCAACCCTGCAACTGACAAAGGTCTGATCTCTAAAATATATAAGGAACTCAAGAGACTAGACGGTAAAATGCCAATTAAACCAATTAAAAAATGGGGCGCTGAATGGAACAGAGAATTCTCAACAGAAGGAGTTCAAATGGCCAAAAGACACTTAAGGTCATTCTCAACCACCTTAGCTATCAGGGAGATGCAAATCAAAACAACTTTGAGATATCATCTTACACCTGTCAGATTGGTTAAAATCCAAAACACCAATGATACCCATTGCTGGAGAGGTTGTGGGGTAAGGGGTACACTCATCCATTGCTGGTGGGAATGCAAACTTGTGCAACCACTTTGGAAAGCAGTGTGGCGGTTTCTCAGGAAATTCGGGATCAACCTACCCCAGGACCCAGCAATTCCACTATTGGGAATCTACCCAAGAGATGCCCAATCATACAACAAAAGCATATGCTCATCTATGTTCATAGCAGCATTATTTGTAATAGCCAGATCCTGGAAACAACCTAGATGCCCTTCAGTGGAAGAATGGATGAAGAAACTGTGGAATATATACATGCTAGAATACTACTCAGCGGTAAAAAACAATGACATCTTGAATTTTGCAGGCAAATGGATGGAAATAGAAAACACTATTCTGAGTGAGGTAACCCAGACCCAAAAAGATGAACATGGGATGTACTCACTCATATTCGGTTTCTAGCCATAATTAAAGGACATCGAGCCTATAAATTTGGGATCCTTGAGAAGATAATAAGAAGGTGAACTCCCAAAAAAAGATATAGTAATCCTCCTGGATATTGGAAGTAGACACGATCGCCAGGCAAAATTGGGAACTTGAGGGTTGGGCGAGACTGGGCCAAGGGAAGATGGGGAGAGAAAAGTGTGAAGGGGAGAACGGGGGGGAGCTCAGAGGAATGGGGTGCTTGGGATATAGGAAGGGTGGATATGGGAGCAGGGAAGCATATATCTTAATTTAAGGAGCTACCTGAGGGTTGTCAAGAGACTTGACCCTAGAGGGGTTCCCAGGTTTCCAGGGAGACGCCCCCAGTTAGTTCCTTGGGCAGCTGAGGAGAGGGAGCCTGAAAAGGCCAGGTCCTATAGCCATACTGATGAATTTCTTGCATATCACCATAGAACCTCCACCTGACGATAGATGAAGAAAATGACAGAGCCCCACATTGGAGCACCGGACTGAGCTCCCAGGGTCCTGATGAGGAGCAGAAGGAGAGAGAACATGAGAAAGAAAGTCAGGACCGTGAGGGAACCTCCACCTGGCGATAGATGAACAGGATGGCTAGGCCCAAATTGGAGCACTGGACTGGGCTCCCAGGGTCCTGATGAGGAGCAGAGGGAGGGAGAGCATGAGAAAGAAAGTCAGGAACGTGAAGGGTGCGTTCACTCATGGAGACGGTGGGACAGAACTAATGGGAGATCACCAACTCCAGTTGGAATGGGACTGATGGATCATGCGACCAAACCCGTCTCTCTGAGTGTGGCCAACGGTGGGGGCTGACTGAGAAGCAAAGGACAATGGTGCTGGGCTCTGATTCTTCTGCATGAATGGGCTCTGTGGGAGCCTTCTCAGCTTGGTTGATCACCTTCCTGGACCTGGGGGGAGTTGGGAGGACCTTGGTCTTAGCATGGTGTGGGGAACCCTGATGGCTCCTTGGCCTTGAGAGGGAGGGAGGGGAGTATGGGTGGAGGGAAGGGGAGGGAAGGGGCAGAAGGAGGGAGGGGAAGGGGGTGGAGGAGGGGAGGGAAGGGGGAGGAAGAGGGGAGGAGATGAAAATTTTTAAATATAAAAAAATAAACCATGAAAAAAAAAGAATATTAAGAGCTGCAAAGGAAAAAGGTCAAGTAACATATAAAGGTAAACCTATCAGACTAACACCTGACTTCTCTATGGAAACCATGAAGCCAGAAGGTCCTGGATAGATGTTTTGCAGAAACTAAGAAACCATGGATGCAAGCCCAGATTACTATACCCAGCCAAGCTTTCATTCACTATAAATGGAGAAAACAAAATATTCCAGGGTAAAAACAAATTTAAACATTATGTAGCCACAAATCCAGCCTTACAGAAAGTAATAGGCCCCCTGCCTCATCCTCCCGTCTTTGGGGCCACAAAATCCCACAGCTCAGCCTGTTTGGGCTCTGGGGACCTGGAATTGAGTGCACCCAGGCCGGTGGGAGGTCCCTTCCTTCATTTGACTGCCCGGAGCAAGGTAGGCCTTTGTCTGAGAGCTGCTTGGCCTGCAAGGGGACCTGAAAGTCTGCAGGAGGATCCATCGTTCTTTGGGGTGAGTGAGGAGTGAGTGCCCGAACCGCGGCAGCTGCCCGGAGAGGGACCACCGACTCTCCACAACTCCCCCTGCCACCAGCACACTTCCTGCTCTTCCTGCAGGGGTTATTCTCCCCGGATACCGCCTCTCTCTCCCTGTCCCTTCCCAGCTTGCACCCAGAATCCTCCCCCCCTCCCCCTGCCTCATCCTCCCGTCTTTGGGGCCACAAAATCCCACAGCTCAGCCTGTTTGGGCTCTGGGGACCTGGAATTGAATGCACCCAGGCCGGTGGGAGGTCCCCTCCTTCATTTGACTGCCCGGAGCAAGGTAGGCCTTTGTCTGAGAGCTGCTTGGCCTGCAAGGGGACCTCACAGTCTGCAGAAGGATCCATCATTCTTCGGGGTGAGTGAAGAGTGAGTGCCCGAACCGCGGCAGCTGCCCGGAGAGGGACCACCGACTCTCCACAACTCCCCCTGCCACCAGCACACTTCCTGCTCTTCCTGCAGGGGTTATTCTCCCCGGATACTGCCTCTCTCTTCCTGTCCCTTCCCAGCTTGCACCCAGAATCCTCCCCCCCTCCCCCTGCCTCATCCTCCCGTCTTTGGGGCCACAAAATCCCACAGCTCAGCCTGTTTGGGCTCTGGGGACCTGGAATTGAGTGCACCCAGGCCGGTGGGAGGTCCCCTCCTTCATTTGACTGCCCGGAGCAAGGTAGGCCTTTGTCTGAGAGCTGCTTGGCCTGCAAGGGGACCTCACAGTCTGCAGGAGGATCCATCATTCTTTGGGGACACCAAACACCTCCGCGCTCCTTTTGAAGGAAGAGATGGGCAGGCGCCAATGCAGGAGCTCCTCCAACAACATGAAAGGCAACATGACATCACCACAAGCCAGACATCCCGAAACAACAACAATTGAACACCCTACCCCAGAAGATATAGAAGAAACCGACATTAAACAGTACTTTATAAAAATAATAGAGGACCTTAAACAGGAGGTAAAAAACTGCCATAAAGAAATGGAGATGACAAACAAAAAGGTAGACGAAATAAATAAATCTCTCAAAGATACCCAAGAAAAACAAGAAAAACAAGAAAAAGCAATCAAACAGGTAAGGGAAACAGTACAAGACCTGATAAATGAAATGGAGGTATTGAAGAAAACACAATCTGAGGGACGACTGGAAATGGAAACTCTGAGTAAACGAACAGAAACTTCAGAGACAAGTATTTCCAACCGAATACAAGAGATGGAAGAAAGAATCTCGGACTCTGAAGATACTATAGAGGAAATAAACTCACAGATTAAAGAACTAAACAAATCTAACAAATTCTTAACACAAAACATTCAGGAAATCTGGGACACCATGAAAAGACCAAACCTAAGAATAATTGGGGTAGAAGAAGGAGAAGAATTACAACTCAAAGGCCCAGAAAACATATTCAACAAAATTATAGAAGAAAACTTCCCCAACCTAAAGAAGGATGTTCCTATGAAGGTACAAGAAGCCTACAGAACACCAAATAGACTGGATCAAAAGAAAGCATCCCCACGCCATATAATAATCAAAACACAAAACATACAGAATAAAGAACAGATATTAAGAGCTGCAAAGGAAAAAGGTCAAGTAACATATAAAGGGAAAACTATCAGAATTACACCTGATTTCTCAATGGAAACCATGAAAGCCAGAAGAGCTTGGATAGATGTGCTACAGACACTTAGGGAACATGGATGCAAGCCTAGACTATTATACCCAGCAAAGCTTGCATTCACCATTGATGGAGAAAACAAGATATTCCAGGACAAAAACAGATTTAAACAATACGTAGCCACAAATCCAGCCTTGCAGAAAGTAATAGAAGGAAAATCACAAACCAAGGAGTCCAACAACGCCGACAATAACTCAGGCATCTAGCGACCCTTCACCAGCACAACTAGAAGAAGGGAAACACACGAACTCTACTACTAAAAATGACTGAAGTTAACAACCACTGGTCATTAATATCACTTAATATCAATGGACTCAATTCACCTATAAAAAGGCACAGGCTAAGAGACTGGATACGAAAACAGAATCCAACATTTTGCTGTTTACAAGAAACACACCTCAACCACAAAGACAGGCACCTACTCAGAGTAAAGGGTTGGGAAAAGGTTTATCAAGCAAATGGCCCTAAGAAACAAGCGGGTGTGGCCATACTAATTTCCAACAAAGTTGACTTCAAACTAAAATCAATCAGAAGAGATGGAAAGGGACACTTTATACTCATAACAGGAAAAATCCTTCAGAATGAAGTCTCAATCCTGAATATCTATGCCCCTAATATAAAAGCTCCCACTTATGTAAAAGAAACACTTCTAGAACTCAAGGCAGTCATCAAACCACACACACTAATAGTTGGAGACTTCAACACTCCTCTCTCACCAATGGACAGGTCAATCAGACAGAAACCTAACAGAGAATTGAAAGACTTAATGGAGGTAATGAACCAAATGGACTTAACAGACATCTATAGAACATTCCACCCAAATAGGAAAGAATATACCTTCTTCTCTGCGGCTCATGGAACCTTTTCGAAAATTGACCATATACTTGGTAACAAAGCAAACTTCCACACTTACAAAAAAATATTAGTAACCACCTGTGTCTTATCGGATCACCATGGATTAAAATTAGAATTCAACAACAAGGCTACCCCCAGAAGGCCCACAAACTCATGGAAACTGAACAGTCAACTACTGACCCACACCTGGGTCAAGGAAGAAATAAAGAAAGAAATTAAAGTCTTTCTTGAATTTAATGAAAACAAAGACACAACATACTCAAACCTATGGGACACAATGAAAGCAGTGCTAAGAGGAAAGTTCATAGCACTAAGTGCCCACTTAAAGAAAACGGAGAAAGCACTCATTGGTGACTTAACAGCACACCTGAAAGCTCTGGAAAAAAAAGAAGCAGACTCACCTAGGAGAAGTAGAAGACTGGAAATAATCAAACTGAGGGCAGAGATCAACAAAATAGAAACACAGAAAACAATCCAAAGAATCAATGAAACAAGAAGCTGGTTCTTGGAGAAAATCAACAAGATTGACAAACCCTTAGCCAAACTAATCAAACGGCAGAGGGAGAACACGCAAATTAACAAGATCAGAAATGAAAAGGGGGACATAACCACAGACACAGAGGAAATTCAGAAAATCATTAGATCTTACTACAAAAGCCTGTATGCCACAAAATTGGAAAATGTAAAAGAAATGGACAGTTTTTTAGATAAATACCATATACCAAAGTTAAACCAGGACCAGGTAAA
Source organism: Arvicola amphibius (assembly GCF_903992535.2). Classification (NCBI taxonomy): domain Eukaryota; kingdom Metazoa; phylum Chordata; class Mammalia; order Rodentia; family Cricetidae; genus Arvicola; species Arvicola amphibius. The sequence continues at coordinate 156,352 of NW_024582311.1, read as the reverse complement.
TGCTCTAAATCGTCCTGTTAGTCACGAAGAATTAGAAACTGTTATCAGAAACCTCCCTACCAAAAAGAGCCCAGGACCAGATGGTTTCAATGCGGAATTCTACCAGAACTTCCAAGAAGACCTAATACCTATACTCCTTAAGGTATTTCATAATATAGAAACACAAGAGTCTCTGCCAAATTCCTTCTATGAAGCTACAGTTACCCTGATACCTAAACCACACAAAGACTCAACCAAGAAAGAGAATTACAGGCCAATCTCACTCATGAACATGGACGCAAAAATTCTCAATAAAATACTGGCAAACAGAATCCAAGAACACATTAGAAAAATTATCCATTACGATCAAGTAGGCTTCATCCCAGAGATGCAGGGCTGGTTCAACATACGAAAATCTATTAATGTAATCCATCATATAAACAAACTGAAGGAAAAAAACCATATGGTCATCTCATTAGATGCTGAAAAAGCATTTGACAAAATTCAGCACCCTTTTATGATAAAGGTCTTGGAGAGATTAGGGATACAAGGGTCATTCCTAAATATAATAAAAGCTATTTACAGCAAGCCGACAGCTAACATCAAATTAAACGGAGAGAAACTCAAGGCTATCCCACTAAATTCAGGAACACGACAAGGCTGTCCACTCTCTCCTTATCTCTTCAATATAGTGCTTGAAGTTCTAGCAATAGCAATAAGACAACATAAGGGAATCAAGGGGATTCGATTTGGAAAGGAAGAAGTTAAACTTTCGTTATTTGCAGATGATATGATAGTATACATAAGCGACCCCAAAAACTCCACCAAAGAACTCCTACAGCTGATAAACTCCTTCAGTAACGTGGCAGGATACAAGATCAACTCCAAAAAAATCAGTCGCCCTCCTATACACAAAGGATAAGGAAGCAGAGAGGGAAATCAGAGAAGTATCACCTTTCACAATAGCCACAAATAGCATAAGATATCTGGGAGTAGCCGGGCGGTGGTGGCGCACGCCTTTAATCCCAGCACTCGGGAGGCAGAGGCAGGCGGATCTCTGTGAGTTCGAGGCCAGCCTGGTCTACAAGAGCTAGGTCCAGGACAGGCTCTAAAAAAGCTGCAGAGAAACCCTGTCTCGCAAAACCAAAAAAAAAAAAAAAAAAAAAAAAAAAAAAAGATATCTGGGAGTATCGCTAACCAAGGAAGTGAAGGATTTATTTGACAAGAACTTTAAGTCTTTGAAGAAAGAAATTGAAGAGGATACCAGAAAATGGAAGGATCTCCCCTGCTCGTGGATTGGGAGGATCAACATAGTAAAAATGGCAATTCTACCAAAAGCAATCTATAGATTCAATGCAATCCCAATCAAGGTCCCATTAAAATTCTTCACAGAGATTGAGAGGACAATAATCAACTTTATATGGAAAAACAAGAAACCCAGGATAGCCAAAAAAATCTTATACAATAAAGGTACTTCTGGAGGCATTACCATCCCTGACTTCAAACTCTATTACAGAGCTACAGTATTGAAAACGGCTTGGTATTGGCATAAGAACAGAGAAGTTGACCAATGGAATCGTATAGAAGACCCGGATCTTAAACCACAAACCTATGAACACCTGATTTTTGATAAAGGAGCCAAAAGTACACAATGGAAAAAAGAGGGCATCTTCAACAAATGGTGCTGGCATAACTGGATGTCAACCTGTAGAAGAATGAAAGTAGATCCATATCTATCACCATGCACAAAACTCAAGTCCAAATGGATTAAAGACCTCAATATTAATCTGAACACATTGAGATTGATAGAGGAGAAAGTGGGAAGTACTCTACAACAAATGGGCACAGGGAACCGTTTCCTATGCATAACCCCAGCTGCACAGACTTTAAGGGCAACATTGAATAAATGGGACCTCCTGAAGTTGAGCAGCTTCTGTAAAGCAAAGGACATTGTCACTAAGACACAAAGGCAGCCTACTGACTGGGAAAAGATCTTCACCAACCCTGCAACTGACAAAGGTCTGATCTCTAAAATATATAAGGAACTCAAGAGACTAGACGGTAAAATGCCAATTAACCCAATTAAAAAATGGGGCGATGAACTGAACAGAGAATTCTCAACAGAAGAAGTTCGAATGGCCAAAAGACACTTAAGGTCATGCTCAACCTCCCTAGCTATCAGGGAAATGCAAATCAAAACAACTTTGAGATATCATCTTACACCTGTCAGATTGGCTAAAATCCAAAACACCAATAATAACCTTTGCTGGAGAGGTTGTGGGGTAAGGGGCACACTCATCCATTGCTGGTGGGAATGCAAACTTGTGCAACCACTTTGGAAAGCAGTGTGGCGGTTTCTCAGGAAATTCGGGATCAACCTACCCCAGGACCCAGCAATTCCACTATTGGGAATCTACCCAAGAGATGCCCAATCATACAACAAAAGCATATGCTCATCTATGTTCATAGCAGCATTATTTGTAATAGCCAGATCCTGGAGACAGCCTAGATGCCCTTCAGTGGAAGAATGGATGAAGAAACTGTGGAATATATACATGCTAGAATACTACTCAGCGGTAAAAAACAATGACATCTTGAATTTTGCAGGCAAATGGATGGAAATAGAAAACACTATTCTGAGTGAGGTAACCCAGACCCATAAAGATGAACATGGGATGTACTCACTCATATTCGGTTTCTAGCCATAATTAAAGGACATCGAGCCTATAAGTTTGGGATCCTTGAGAAGATAATAAGAAGGTGAACTCCCAAAAAAGATATAGTAATCCTCCTGGATATTGGAAGTAGACACGATCGCCAGGCAAAATTGGGAACTTGAGGGTTGGGCAAGACTGGGCCAAGGGAAGATGGGGAGAGAAAAGTGTGAAGGGGAGAGCGGGGGGAGCTCGGAGGAATGGGGTGCTTGGGATATAGGAAGGGTGGATATGAGAGCAGGGAAGCATATATCTTAATTTAAGGAGCTACCTGAGGGTTGTCAAGAGACTTGACCCTAGAGGGGTTCCCAGGTTTCCAGGGAGACGCCCCCAGTTAGTTCCTTGGGCAGCTGAGGAGAGGGAGCCTGAAAAGGCCAGTTCCTATAGCCATACTGATGAATTTCTTGCATATCACCATAGAACCTCCACCTGACGATAGATGAAGAAAATGACAGAGCCCCACCTTGGAGCACCGGACTGAGCTCCCAAGGTCCTGATGAGGAGCAGAAGGAGCGAGAACATGAGGGAGAAAGTCAGGAACGAGAGGGGTGCGTTCACTCATGGAGACGGTGGGACAGAACTAATGGGAGATCACCAACTCCAGTTGGAATGGGACTGATGGATCATGCGACCAAACCCGTCTCTCTGAGTGTGGCCAACAGCGGGGGCTGACTGAGAAGCAAAGGACAATGGCTCTGGGCTCTGATTGTTCTTCATGGACGGGCTCTGTGGGAGCCTTCTCAGCTTGGTCGATCACCTTCCTGGACCTGGGGGGAGTTGGGAGGACCTTGGTCTTAGCATAGAGTGGGGAACCCTGATGGCTCCTTGGCCTTGAGAGGGAGGGAGGGGAGGTATGGGTGGAGGGGAGGAGAGGGAAGGGGGAGAAGGAGGGGAGAGAAAGGGGAGAAGGAGGGGAGGGAGGGGGGAGGAGGAGGGAAGGAGATGGAAATTTTTAAATATAAAAAAAAATAAACCATGAGAAAAAAAAAAATAGAACCACAGAGCTAGGATCCTTTTGACACTGATTTATTCACTGAGCAGGATACATTTGAGATTCATCTATGGTTCTGTATGTATCAGTGCATTCAGTCTTATTGCTGGTGAGTTCTCCATTAGTTGAATGTGTCAGTTTGTTTATTCATTCACCCATTGAAAAAACTGAGTAGTTTCCAGAATTTAATAGTGTGGGAATATTATGAGACATACGCGTCTTTATGTAAGTGTAGATCTCACTTCTCTAGTTTCATTAGGAGTGTTATTATTCCTAATGTTTGTTGACTTTATGAAGTAATGGTTAATTTATTTGTAACTTAAAGTTAACCTGCCCTTAGTTTTCCATTTCCTCTTCAGTGCTTGTTGTTTGCAGCACGGTCTCATTATGATTTTCGGTGGTATTTCCCAAATGGGTAAAAATGTTGAATGGTCTGCAGATATGCATATTTGTCACCTGTCAATCTTCTGCAATGAAGTATCTCTTTAGAATGTCTGTCTACTTTTACTGGCCAGTGGCATGTTTTTGTAGTAAATTTGTAGGAATAGGTTTGAAGTTTTCAAAGACCTCATCGACAACACATTTCTAAAAATTTCCTTTATGTTTTTATTCAGCCTCTTGGCAACTCAAATGGCTTCATTTTTCTCATCCAGTGGCTCTCCAAAAAGTAATCATCCTACAAACAGCTTAGTCCCTGAATGAGCGCAGAATGAGGTCACATAAAGTAAACCTCAGTAAACAAGGGTTAGTGAGATAGCTTACTGTGCAAAGGTGCATGCTGCCAAGCCTGACAACCTAAATTTAAGTTCTAGGACCCAGATAGTGGTACAAAAGACCTGACACTAAATGCACAATTTAGAAAATGCATATGTGCGTGCACACCATCATGAGCTCACACACACACACACACACACACACACACACACACACACTTAGACACAAAATTAATAAGTTAATTAAGTAATAAATTAATATAAAAAGAGAATCTCTGTAAACAAATCTTTTCCATGTAGCTGATGGACTGATCAAGTGGTGTAACTCTCTGGAGAGGGTGTGGGCAAGAATCCCAAACCTCTTCCACCCCCTCCAGTGGTTTCTAGAGTGTTGTTTTTCACATGGATTACTTGTTTTCAATGTCAGAGTATAGTCTGTGCTGTTAAGGCAAACTGGCAGCACGACTTAGAGTTTAAAGCAAACTAAAATGGCATGATGATTACAAGAATGAGGAACCCTTGTTTTCTGTAAATGATGTTTATGATATATATATATATATATATATATATATTATATACATTGTTAATGATTTAATAAATTGATAACAGTCATATAATCATATAGTCATATAGTCATATAGTCAACAATCATGAGAACATTTGAGACGCCCAATCTAATCCTTAGAAACTGTAAATATGTTAATAGCATATGAAAATGGAGAATTAAAGTTGTGTAAGGTTTCATTAGATGGCCCTTGGAATAGATTTTCTGTGTGGGTTAAGTATAATCTCTAGGTTGCTTTTTATATGCAAGAGGGAAGGAAACATAGAGGGAGTACCAATGTGATACCATATGAGAGACTCAACCAGACTCAACACTTTTGCCCTTTAAGGGGAAAGGGGTTGTTAACCAAAGAAGGCAGAATGTTTCTAGGGGGTAAAAAAGAGATAGGAACATAGATTTTCTGCTAGAGTTAACGAAAGTTCAGCCAGGGCTGGAGAGATGACTCAGAGGTGAAGAGCTTTGCCTGCTCTTCCAAAGGTCCTGAGTTCAATTCCCAGCAACCACATAGTGGCTCACAACCATCTGTAGCGAGATCTGGTGCCCCCTACTGGTCTTCAGACATACACACAGACAGAATATTGCATACACATAAATAAATAAATAAATAAATAAATAAATAAATAAATAAATAAATAAATAAATAAATATTTTCTAAAAAAGAAAGCTCAGCCAACACCTTGACTTTAGTAGTGAGAAATGAAGGCTGATAGGCTTCATCTTACATTCCTACACAGTTGTATGCAGAGTTCTGTATCTCAGTCTATTGGGCTGAGGACCTAGTTTCTTTCTGGCTCTTGACCAAACACTTCTCCCCGTTCCCTATCACATGTTCCAAGACATTTCACAGCATTGTAACTGACTTTAGTCAGAGGAAAGAAGAAAAAAGCCAGTTTGTTTATAGCCTAATCTTCTGAATTCTTTTTCTCACCCAGACTTTGAAAGGAATAATTGACAATTAAATGTTGCATTTTTATAAGTATAGCATATTTGATAGGCATGTGCATTGTTCTGTCACTACCTACCATAGGATGATTTCTATTGCTGGGGCCCACAGGTGTGCATCCATTCCACCTTGACTAGTGGTTAAGAGAGTTTGAGCTTGTTTTGCTTTCTCAGAGTTGTTAACTATGGGTGGCTACAACACAGAGATCCTGACCTAGGCTATGACTATTTAGTATTTTGAGTATAAAGGTGTATCTGCTCCACCTGGACCAAAGATCGTAGATGCTCTGTCTATTCCATATACCATGTTAGTAAAGTATGTTGCATTCCCCATCCCCTTTTGGAGTGGGGTATAAAAAGGTGTGGAACACAAACAAGAACAGACTCAGGGTTCAGTATTCACCGAGTTTCCCTCCCAAGTGCTGAGATTAAAGTTGTGTGACACTACCACCTGGCAATATTAATTTTTATAATGCTTTTTTATTATAGTGAAAATATTCAATAGTATGCCTTCCATAATTCACTGTTTGAACAAGATAGCATAAGTGTACTCTAAACTCTGGAAGAGCATTGTTTTGTTTTGTTCTCTGTACACCTCTGTGGAGAACAGTGTGTCCTTAAATTTAGTAGTGGATATAAGCTGATGAGCTTCCCAAGTTCTCTGTTGAAATTTGTTAGAAATAGCTTTTGCTTCTTGCAAATAATATCATCCCTTCATTCTTATAAACCACTCCTCATTCTTATACATATTGTATATTGAACAACTGTACATACAGTTATATTTTATATAAAATTCTGGACAGTAAATAGAAATTTTAAATTTTACTTCTGTAAGCAGCAATATAATTGCAACCAAAATTTCAAACTAAAGCAATTTGATTCAATTCCAAAATGAAGGAAGCCAGACAAGAATATCAGAACAACTGAGTTCAACAGCAGGAAATAGCATACCATCTTGCTCAGTCCACATCCAATGCATATGTGCATTGAAGAGAATTTTATGCCCTCATTTCAAACCCTCCCAGTTCTGGATTCTAAAATAGTGAGAAATACAAAGCTAGAAGTTTCTAATTTTAATTGTTTTAATTAAAATAGAATTATCTAACTGATACTTATATTAAAAAACAGTTAAATTTGATGAAAAATAATTTTTCTAAATTGAAGAACAGTATTTAATATTATGAAAAAGTCTGAAACCTCAGTTTGTCTCCTAGTTCCCATTACTCTAAGGATGAAGAGAAAGCGTGATCAAAATCTTTCTGTTCATTTTAGTACTGAGGCTATTCCTTTTTGGTAGACTATATTTCACTAATGAAACATTCTTTTAGAAAATTAGTTTAAAAATGTGGACATTCAAAAGAAAGGAGAGTGTTCATAAATCTATAAGATGAAAGTAATGAAAGCATTCCAAAGTAAAATTATATTAACTGCAACACTGCTTGGTCAGTGACTCAGGCATATTTCTAGCTAGCTCTTATACCTTGAATTAACCCATTTCTATAATCTGTGTATCGCCATACGTCCATTTCTTACTGGGTGTTTGTCTCCTTCAGCAGCTATATGGCATCTCCTTGAGTCCACCTACTCTCTTTCTATATTTCTGTTCAGATTTCCTACCTGACTTTACTCTGCTAAGCCACTGGCTGAAACAGTTTTATTCATTGGCTGATAAAAGCAACACTGTACAGATGAACTTCCCACATCAATCTTGAATGAGGGAGCAATTTGGGGGCTATCATGAAACCTGGCACCAGAAAAATTCCCAGGAATCCATGAGGATGATGTCAGCTAAGACCCTAAGCAATAATGGAGAAGGTGCCTGAACTGGCCTTCCCCTGTAATCAGATTGATTACTACCATAATAGTCATCATAGAATCTTCATCCAGCTACTGATGGAAGAAGATGCAGAGAAATCCACAACTAAACACTGGGCCAACCATCTAGAGTCCAGTCAAAGAGAGGGAGGAGCAATAATATGAGCAAAGGAGTCAAGATCGTGATGGGGATACCCACAGAAACAGTTGATCTGAGCTAGTAGAAGCTCACTGATTCCAGAATGATAGTAGAAGAACCTACGTAAGGCCAAGTTAGGACCTCTGAATGTGGGTGACAATTGTATGGCTTGGGCAGTCTGTGTGACCACTGGCAGTGGGACTAGGATTTATCCCTAGTGTTTGAACTAGCTTTTTGAAGCCCATTCTTTTTGGAGGAATACTTTGCTCAGCCTAGACATATAGGGGAGAGCCTTGGTCCTGCCTCAGAGAGATGTTTCAGACTTTGATGTCTCCCCATGGGAAACCTTACTCTCTCTAAGGAGTGGTTGGGGGTGGGGTGGGGGAGAAGTGGGGTGAAAAGGAGGAGGCAAGGGAGTGGAAGTGGAGATAGATATGTAAAATGAGAAAAAATTGTTTTAGACAGACAGACAGGCAGACAGACAGGCAGACAGACAGACTAGATAGATAGATAGATAGATAGATAGATAGATAGATAGATAGATAGATAGATAGATAGATAGATAGATAGATAGATAGATAGATAGATAGATAGATGATAGATAGAGATAGATAGATAGATAGATAGATAGATAGATAGATGATAGATAGATAGATAGATAGATAGATAGATAGATAGATAGATAGATGGATAGTGTGATGCTAAAAATCTTCAGGTTACAAAAGGGGATTTCTTAGCTACTCTCATGCACAAGCACGAGATGCTTTACGGTCTCCTGGTTGTCTGTCAGGTTGGAAAGCCAGAGAATCTAGTGGCTGCTCTGCTTTAGATACAATCAGTGATACAGTCCCACCCTGAAGATGAAGGTTGGAAGCCTCTGAGGGCTACTGCTGTAGGGCTGTGCTGAGGGACTGGAGAATGAGATGAAATCCAAGGGCAACAGCAGCATGTAGATGCTCTCTGCAGAACAGTGGAGTTTGCATGTGATGGCTATTTCTCCTCTTTCACACACATGCTGTTGGATGGCACTGTCTGCATTCATCCTGGGTCCTCCCCTGTCCATTGACTGTCTTACATGTCAATCATCTCTAGAAATGCCTTCAAAGACACAGATCACTATCTAATCAAAATGATTTTCAAAAAGACTCATCATTACACAGCCCGGGCATGGAGGTTGGACATAACATTTGCTTTGAACCAAAGAGTTTCAAATTCACCTTGAGCCTGTGGATAAAGTTTGGGATGTTTGTAAAGCAGAGTGAGAGCTGAAAAAAAGTGATATGGCCAGTGGCCTGTGCATGTGCACTCAAACCTCTCAGCTCTCATGGGTCACAGATTCAGAAAATGTTGGCGTTTATGTGAGGTGAGGTCCCCACAGGACAGTTTGCAAAGGCCATGTGAAGTGTTGATTTTAACAGAGGCATCCTTCACTCAATTTCTTCAACATTAACCACCACAGATGCCCTAGAAATGGATAAAGCATGACCATTCTGGGGTAGCTATGCTCCCAACTAAAACTTGGGACTTTATTTCAAAAAATGGGAGAGTAGTCCTTACTAAATAGAAGAATAAGCTCTTTTAATTGGTACAACGACCATCTGAGCTGGGTGTTCTTATTCCCATTTTACAGATGAGTACACTGTAGCTCAGACTGGCTGAAGCAACCTGTTGATAGTTGAAGGACAACCCTGTAGTCCTGAGAGGATTTGGCTCAGGCTCAGCTACTGCTTCCTACAATGTCCTGACCAATTTCTTTAATCTGTGCATATGGTTCCTTTTAGCTTCAACCTTCCACAGTCACACAAGAAGTCTGAGGTACCACAGCTTCAGAGATCCAGAACCTACTATTTCCCAGCCAAGGACTCCTCTTGGGGCTTGTAGGAGTCTAAGCCCATGTTAGTAGATGACTGGTCTCCATCACTCCCACAGAGGACCCTGACCTTAACTATTCCTGGAAGTACTTTATCCTCACTTACATATGAGTCTTCATAGGCTTCATCCCCCTACTCTGCAGCATTCTATGGCCCCTGACCAGACTCCTGGAGGGGAAAGTGGACACTGTCCTGCTGAGTGTGGATCAAGAGTGGGGCAGGGGGAGGCAGATGCTACCAGGTTGTGCATGTATCAAGAGGCTAAAAGGTGATGGGAATGTTCAATGGTTTTTGCATATCTGATCCTGGGGTGTCTAGTCCTCCCCAGACCATCTGCCTTCTGCCTGCCTCTGACCTGAGATGTAGACCGGGACAAAATACCCCCTTCACCTACCCACTAACACCCCCTTATGCCTTTGCATAATCCCCAAGGACTCTGGCTGGCTAGCTCCCTAAAGCATCTATGAGGTCCATCCACCCAGCCCAGAATTTCCCTATTGTCACCATCACATCTAGGACACAGATGAGGAGTCATAAATCTCAGGCCACATTTGGGGAGGAGACTCCATAGAAGAAACTACACTCTCAAGAGTCAGCATGATCAGAAAAAGCGGCTAACTCATGCAAAGTAATTTGGACTGTGACCTAAGTAAGTGGGGAGCCTGTGAAAGTCATTGTATAAAAGAGGGATATGGTCCATCGGAAACCTCTTGGACTGTGGTGTGGAGCTGGGTGGGGGAAGGGTGGGCAACAAGGGCCAAAAGAACAAGTCCATTCTCCATTTATCTCTCATCCCCAAATGTAGCTGAACAGTTGAAAGCAAGATTGCTTGAGGCATAGTAGGTCCTGAATAAACATTTCTTAGCTGATTTTATTTGCTTAAGTGGATATGATGTCACAAATATCCCAGAGGAAAAACAGGAAGGACACTTGGGTTGAGGATACCTTATTCAAATGCTTAGCACCAGAAATGCTTCAAGTTTTATATGTGGGGTATTCTGCAAGTATATGATGAGGTATCTTCAGGGAAGGTTCAAGTGTAAACAAGGAATGAAAGTGTTTCATGCACACTGAAATACATAGCCCGAGATTGCTCTTATATAATGTGTTTAATAACTCTATGAAGCAAAGTGCTATTTAATCATCCACTTGTGTCTTGTGACAGTCCCAGAGCATTTGGAATACCTGTGCTAGAGAAGGTGGGGTTGAGACACCTTATCCTTCATTGGTCAGCATTACCAGGCATTGCTGGAACAGCCACCCCTGCTGATTCTGGGACACCCTTTAGGCAACATGACAGGAAAGTCTAATGAGAAGCCAGCACTAAGACAGGAGGGTCATGGGAGCTAGCCTGTGTTTCTGGAAGTCAACCCATCTCCCACCTGGCCAGTTGAGATGGAAGAAGCAGTTTTCTGGGCTCCTGGGGGGTGGGAGGCCTAACTGGAGAGGGTCCTGATCTCCACCTACAGAAGGAAATTGGAGAGGAGCACCGGTGTTTCTATCCCTGAATGGAATAAGAAATCAGGTGGGGCAATTTTCCATTACCTGCCCTGTGGAGCTGGCGACAGTGCAGTGTTCAGAGAGTGAGGCAGTGGGAAATTCACCTGGAAAACCCCAGACCCAAAGTCTGGGAGATGTCTGGCCAAAAGAGATATAGTCCTTCTGAGAGAACAACCCTGACCCATGGGGTGCTGCTTTCTCCAAAGGAGCCACCTAGCCACCAATGTCTTCCTGGTCCTGCAGGATAGGGGATGAGCCAGGTGAGGCTTGTGGGGGGAAGGGAGGTGTTGTGTAACACCGGATTCTGTGTTACCCCCTTGGTACAGTTCGCACGCCACCTTACTGTACGCGAGTCGGGCAAGGGCCTGGAGATTGAAAGAACACACAAAGAGACCTGGGTCATTTGAAAGGAGATCAGCCAAATGCCGTTTATTTAATTTTGTGGAAATCCTTATGTACCTCACTGCTGCCCAAGGATTTCCACCCAGACAGGTGGGAAATTACCATACCAATAATGGAGTCAACAATGCCCTACAGCTAATCACCAGGCGGGGCAGAGGGAACACAGGAACAAACAGGATGCTTAGTTAGCTGACCAGAAACTGTCCTCAAGATGCACCCCAGGAACAGGGGTAGACACGGGCCCTACAGTGTTGTGCTGGTTAATTTGTCAACTTGATACAAAATGGTCTCACCTGGGAAGAGGCAATATCAAGTGAGGTGTTGCCTCCACCAGATTGCCCTGTAGACATGTCTGTTGGTCATAGTCATCATTAATGATTGATGTGGGAGGGCCCAGCCCACTGTGGGCTAGCAAAAAAAGATGTGTGTTGTACAGAAGGTATATGGGACAGGTCTGAACTGAACTGGGTGTTCTCCTTTAAAAAAAAAAAAAGTTTTGTATGGGTGTTTGGTTTGCATGTATGCCTGTGTACCTGCTGTGAGCTGCTGGGTTTAGCCACTTCAATCACTGTGACTTCCTCAGCTCAATGTTCTTTTGTGAGTAGTGCCACCCCCCTTCCCTTTTTCCTTCCTCCCTCTGCCCACCCCCCCACACTGTGGAGCACTCCCTTCCCTTCCCTTAATAAACAACCCTCCCACGCACATGGCCGCACGTCCCGGGCCTTCTTCCTCCGACTCCACGGGTAGACACAAGCCAGAAAGAACAACATTGGTGCCGACACCTACGGCCTCGTCCCCCGGATTTCAGGACTGGGGCTCCTGGCTAGGCACCAGCCTGGTTCCTCCAGACTGTGCCAGGACCGGCTGAGAACCTGGAGACCTGAGGACCTGAGGATCGAAGACCCTACGGACTGCAGTCACGTGCTCAACATCTGCCTGTACTCCGCTCTGCGACCAACACAGGCTTCAATCGTGAGTTTTCCCTTCCAGCTGGCCAAAACGACCCTGGCAGACACACTAGTCATCTCTGAGCGCTTGGCAGCTTGTTGGTTGTTCTTAGGGTTGGGGGAACTTCTCTGGTCCCCTTCGCCAGCATTCAATCCGGCTTGCGTTCCTGGCTTGGCCCGTGCCTGAGACGGCAAAAGCCTCTCACTCCGCCCGCGTCCAAGGGCCCGGGGTCCTCGGTTCTCTCTCTCTTTCCTTCCTTCTCTGTTTCTGTCTCTCCACGTGACCACTACAGTGTGGTCTCCCATCCAGGACGGAAGCTTGGCTTTGCTGCACTCCTCCTGTCTGAGGAACGGTCCTTGTAGTAGGCTTGAGGGTTCAGCCAGCCAAGCATAACATTCCGTTCATGGGGCCGGGATGCTGGGTCATACGCCTTGATGTTTGCACCATCTGCACGCATTTCACCTAATGGGTACGGTCCTTGTAAGGTTTGAAGTGCCACGGTTTTTTTTTGCTGGCGTGTTCACGGTCTAGCTATGGGAACCAAGCTGTCCAAACCAATTCCTCCTTCATCCCCACTGGGGCAGCTTTTAGAAACACTCAAGCCCCACGCTCTAATGCCAAGCATTCACCAAACAAAGCTAATACGCCTATGCTCAAAGAAATGGCCCACATATTCCTTAGAGGGAAATTGCAAATGGCCGCCTAATGGCGCCTGGGACCCCGATATTCTACGGGAGTTAGCCAACCACTGCTACCGTACAGGCAAATGTAAGGAGCTAATATACATCTGTGCTTTCTTTTACCTAGCTCTTAAGACTGATCCTTCCGCCCTTTCTCGTTGTTCATCTGCCCACATGTTTCTAGCTATGCCACATGCTGCTAATCCAGAACCAGTTACTCCCACCATGGATCTGGCCGATGAACCTCCACCCACC